>NW_009619091.1:0-26897 GCF_000690535.1 Cariama cristata | reverse complement strand
ATTTCATATTATGGTTCGGGGGGGGGGGGGAGGTCATAACCAGACATTTTAAGCACAGGACTCAAAAGGCTGGGAGTGCCCTACAGGTTACTTCAGCTCTAAATCATTTCTTTGAGTCTGCTCAAGCTCAGTAGATTGTGCAGCTTCTTTGGTAGCTTATGCACAACGCGGTGCCCCAGGATGTACTGTTCCATGCAGTTCTTCTAGAAACCATGCGCAGGGAGAGGTGCTTCAGAAAAGTCTTATGATTAGCTGGGTTTCGGTGTACCCTTCAGCGGGACTACATAGCACCAAGGACATCATTGCCTGCCGAGTGATGCAGATATGTGTGCCTCCTTTCCCTTCTCCTTTCCCGAGTGCATCTGGGAGCTACAGAGCAGTGTGGCTAACATTGGCCACGCACATGCTTTTTCCCCCAGGCAGTGAGGTATGTTCAGGAGAAAGTGTTGAGAGTTTATATGTAAAATATCCTGGCAAGTAAAATTTAAGATGGTGAGGTCACTAGGGTGCTCTCTGAGAAGCCCATGCGAGTGCCAGGGGCAGAGCTGGCAGTGCGGTGCTGGGAGGACCGGCTGCACAGCTCTTTGCCTACCGGAGCAGTGTGTCTGTGTGGGCTATCAGCTCTCCTGTCCCACCACAGAGAAGCATTTCCAGGCAGAAGGGTTGGCTGGTGATGTGGTGTGATAGAGAAGCTTGTATATATTGGTAGCTGAATGGTCCTGTTAACACCACAGAGCATGTTAAATATCTTTCAAACCCTTCATGATAAGCGATGCCATATAAATGTAGCAGACTGGCATGGAAAAAAACTTATCTGTGCTTACTGTATAGCTCTAATTCTTCTCCCTTAGTGAGGTCTCTGACTCCAGTAGGAGCCGGGCAGGACACTTTATTTTTGAGGAAAGTATTTCTTTGTGATGTATAGTGCTTGTGGAATAACACTGCTTTGACCCACTCTCTTGGTGAAAAAGAACAGTATGTTTTACCTTTATTCATTTGCTCTGAAAATACTTTTGCTTGACCTTAGCAAGGCACAATAATTGAAACCTTCCAAGTACCACTGCCTTTGTACTAATTTTTGCCCTGGACGTGGCCATGGGTGATTCCCTTTGGACTCGCACACTGTGACTGTCCTTATGCAGCAGTTGGGATTCTTTCAGCTGCCAGCTTTTCTTTCCTCTTTCTCAGCTATGGGTTTTGTGTATCCTTTTGTCTCCATCCTGTCACAACAACAACACAGAGCTGAGGTCAGATTTTTACATCTAAATCCTTTCCTCAAACAACTGGGTACTGTTTTCCTTCCTGATTCCACGAATTGGTACAATAAACTTTATCAAGCACTATATAACGATTCCCTTTTAAATAGCTAAATGTTTTTTCTGGCTCTTGTTTGTGTTACTCCTGGTGACTCAAAGGTCTGTAAAGTCGCTTCCCCTGCCAGGCTCGCTCTCGGTGGGATGCTTTAGCAGCCTGCAGTTTGGATGCATGTGAACAGACGTGTGCTGTTTTCCAAGGCAAGCGCCCATTTGTTAGCGCGAGCTGCTCACGCTCTCCTCTCCACTGGAGCTCTTCCCCATTGAACTTTTGAACCACCGAAGCAAATCGAATCGTGTAGCTCTACAAAATGGAAACAGGCATTTGGGCTGCATGAAGGAAGTGTTCCAGCTTCAGCACAGTTGCCCTGGGAAGCAAAGCCAACAGAGAAACACATTGTCCTGGATGACTAAAGAATAAGTGCCTGTTAAACAAGTTTTGACTCTCAAGTTTGTAGCATCTTTCTTGTGTCATCTCTTAGGCAAGACTGCATATGTAAAATGATACATTTTTACAAGATTTTTTCCTGTTTGACTGTGATTGCTGAAATCTGTGCGGTACATGCTAATACCGTTTCCAGGATTGGCGAGAGAGTGGGAACCAGTGCCAGAAATAACAGCCCTAGGTTTATAAAGGCCATACGTACTTTCAGTCTTGTGACAAAGGAATGTACCAGTTCTTACAAATGGGACTCCTCTAGGCCTCTCCACTTCCCAGGCTCCCTACACACCACCGCCCACAAAGCAAAGCTCGTGTGCTGCCCTGTGAACCAAGTAGCTCCTTGAGATGCATCGGGCCATATGTGAGGGCATGGCCAGTAGCCACAGAGAGGAGAGGGGCATCTCAGAGCAAAGGGCCAGGCAGGCCGGGCATCCGTGGGGGTAGTTCCTCTCCTCCCCTAGCAGCCCAAGCAAGGGATGCAGTGAGCAGAGGACAGGAGCAGTGGCAGTGCACCCAGCCGCCAACAGCAAGTCTGGCAGCAGGGCTGGGCAGAGGTGGCGAGGGGGGATTCATATGAGCGCACGCTAGTCCTGACAGGTCAAGTTCAGTGAAAAATGGAGGCAGGGAAAAAAAAAGTTTCTCTTTAAGTCCGCAAATAATAATGGAAGAAATTGATCAATCTATTATTGTTGAAACAACTTCTTAAAAATATTGCTATGAAACTAACTGCCCTTTGGTGTATGTTTCTGACCTACCACTTCCCTAAAATGAGTTTAGAATGACCACACCTGCCCTCAGGAATGCTGTGTAATTGGAGTCAAAGTTCAAAAAGAAATCCTAACCAGAGGCATTTCCACGTCCAAGTTGAATTGTGTATTGGAGTAAAGAATAGTTCTTAGCTGATGCTTGGTGGATTTCTTTTTCCAGTAGCACATTAGCTCAAATCTTGTTGCATTTCAAGTCTGTCTAGTTCAGAACAATGTCCTCAAGCTTGAGAGGACAGCACAGATTCAAGTGGTCTCATCTAAAATGCCTTCATCTTTCACACAAAGATGCTTACAAGCTTACACAACAGCAGTGAGTCATCACATAAGATCACATTTTTATTGACATAGCAAAAGTAAAACTGGTGTTCTCGGTCTCCAGCATTGCTAATATGCAGGACACATATAATGGATGTGCTTTATGCACTGGAAAAAATGAAATATTAGCAGGTGATGGCACCTCCATAGTGGACAATCATACTGTCATTCATAAGTATTAACTTATTTTTCATGTTTCTTTTCCTTGTTTCCAAGTGGAATTCAATTTGAGTGATATTTCTGCACTTCAGCTGGGAGCGGGAAAGGTCAAAGGTGCTAAAAACCCTTCTCATACGTCAGAGACAGTACAACTGTAGGTTTGCTCTTTATCCTTAACGCTATGTTAATTAATCCTGTTAAGGATGGCATATGATTTACACAAGATTTAACAGGTGAACATCAATCTATCTTTTTGACTGAGGGCATGATTCAGCAAGTCCCTTTTGCATTCGCCTGACTGTAAGAATGCACTAATGTCATGGAAATTAGCTGTAACGCATTGTGAGGTATTGGGGCTGTCAAACCTGTGAAATTAAGTGAAGTTGATTTGATTTTAAGTAAAATCAACAGCTTTCTCTGCAACTGGCATTCATACCTTCTGTATTTGGCTTTATAAATTTCAGGTATGTAGCCAAGGTCAGCCACCTAGGCGGAGCTGGTCATTGGAGAGGATCCCAAGATGAGGATGGGGAAGAATGAGGTGCCTGTCCTACCGCACTGACTGTAGAGGGAGCCTAGATAGTTGTGAGACTAAATGTCTAATGTCCATACATGGCCAGTGAGGTGAATCCTACCTAACTCCTGACTCTAATGATCAGCTCATGTCAGATGTATAATCAGACCACATTGTTTTAAAAAAAAAAAAAAAAAAACAAGAAGAAAAAGGCATATTAAGCAAAGAATATATGGCAGCACAGTATGTGGCCTTTGTTTTTTAACCAGGTCTTTGTCAACACCACAAGATATATTAGGTTTTAATTTTAAATTACTTTTAAATATCTAGAAATAGCATATCATGTTTAAGTCCAGTAGGCAACCATGTTATAAAACTCTTGAAAGCAGTGATGTTCGGATTTAATGATTTTTGCAGGGCACTAACTTATTTCATTGTGTTCAAGTAGAGATCTCTACATACTACAAACTTGAAGACAACAGAAAATAGTAGTTGCTTAATCATCTTCCTGGTATTACTGTTTTCGTACTGAATGACGTTTGGATCTATAGCTCCACTGTGCATTATAGCAGATTGACTGCAGACAAAACAGAAAATACGTGTGCTAAAATTTGATACACAAATCAATAAATCGTGTTCTTTTAAATATAATGAAAGTAAAGGCTCATATTGATCTACATCAACTCTGGTTAGAGTTGCATGGTATTCTCTTTTGAAAAAAAAGCAGAATGGCTACCAATGAGTGAATTGTAGGCATCATATACCACATAGCTAGCTCCCACTGCAGTCAAGCAGGGGAACCAAAACAAGTACAGAGCCATAGGACTTTACCAGCTTCTATAAAAGGGTGTCTGTTTGAAAGCTGGGGATTTTACAATGTATTTTCTATAGCTGAAGTGTTCATTGCACTTTTCATTGGTAAGAAAAAGAAAAAAAAAAAAACACAGAAGGGAATCCCATCTCTGAGCTGAAGAAATATTGGTATACTTTGCAGTTTATTTAAGGTTTTGATTTTAGGGAAACCTGCTAAGTACACAGTGACAGGCCCTGTCCTGCCAACATACTTTGAGAAGTAAAACTCTTTGCAACATCTACCTCCACTTTCCTGTGACACCTAATTTTTAAAATAAGGTATCTGAATGCTTTGCACACTTACATACTCTAGTTTTCTGAAATGTGCTGCTCTTTTTGCCTGTGGATGTTAGCTGTACCTGCTCCCTGCAACCTTCCTTCAGCCTTCCCTGTGCAGGAGAGCCAGCGTAGGTAAGGCAGCCTCCTTCAGCTCAAAAGCTTGTCACATGCCAGGATATCCAGAAAGGCAGAAAGTCCAAAATTCTCTTTGGCTTCCTTCACAGCTTGTTAATTCATATTTCATTTTTATTTGTGATTTTGGCTTGAACAGGATATATATCCAGATTGTCTGGGTTGGGAACACTTTATCATCAAAACTTGCTATTGGCACAGTGTTATTTTGCCCTTGACTGTCGGTTTCTGCTTGATTGTCTTGTGCAAGGTGGTGTTTTCCAAAGTGCTGTTACAAAGAGGACTGTGGAACAGAGAGAAGCCAGTTGTCACACTTGTAGGGCACATAACATATCACCCTGTGTGAGAAGGGTCTCTGGAGCTGGGGATGCAGAGCAAAGTGCAAGCCCTTTCTATGGGCTCAGAGTGCATGCTTACTAGGGAAACTCTGCAGTTTGCTGTATCCCAAAGAGTCTGCAAATGTCTTGCATTTTCTCCTCAAAATGGCTATCTTATATTTAAGACAAGGATAGGGACTACTTTCAAAGAATAAACAAAAGCCTGGTGAGAAAAATGGGGAAGACAGTGGTTGAGCAGCATTTTTCTCCTTCTTCATTTGCTCTTTCCTGTAAAGTAACAAACTTTTGGTATGGAAGTGAGTGCTGCTCTGTACTTTATAAATATGCTGAGGTAGCAAGGTACAGCACTACATGCAGGAGTATAACACAGATTCCAGGGGCTTCCCATCAACTCCTCAAAAATGGAAGACCATGCCTCTTCCCCCAGATCAAGCTTCTCCAAATTTCTTTTAAGACCTTATGCAAAGAACATGGAACAAGTCTGTAAGGCGAGACTTGTGGGTAGAATCAGGTGAATAGCAAAGCAGATCTGGCTACCAGTTCAGAAACCACCACACCCTGTCCTTTGGAAGGAAAAAAGCTACCAGAACCAAGCATCTCTCTTGAGCATATTACCTGACCCTGAAGAAGATTAAGTGTTGCTTTCCTTTAGTGTTGGATAAAGTAAGTTGCTACAATAAACTTAACCTCTCCCTATTTCACCTGTGTGTTTTTCCTTAGGACTTTACCTTACCGTCTCTCTTGTTGTAAATTTAGAGAGACAGACAAATTACTATCACATGTAGTACCCTCACCGCCAGGGCTGTGCCAAGGGCCTTAGACTGTCTCTTAGCCCTGGTCTGTCAAGTAAATTCTTACTGTGTTAATCATTAGGCAGTACCATAGCTCAGCGCAAAGTAATGTGCTGCTTTGGGTTATCTGTGGTGCCATCAGTGCGTCTTGCTCTTGCTGATTCCAGTGGAAGCTCTAATTTCATATTACATGTTATCAGAGGATATCAGGTCATCCTTTACACACAAGTTAAATTTGTACGTTCTTCAAAACAGGAGCCAAAGGCTCATTTCCATGCTGTGCCCCAGCAAAACTTGTTTCCTGACACAGTGCAGGACTACCAATAAGCATTTGTAAGGATGGAAACATACATTGGTATATTTTATTGGATTATTTGGAGCTTGAAATGGAGGAGCATGCATGAAAGTGGGACACCAGTGGCTAATGCTCCTGACTGACATTTATACAGAAAAACACTTTGGGATTTACTTTAGGAATGGAGTGTGTGGGTAGGTCTCTTCTCTGTCCCTGAGAGTAACTGAGGAATGCTGTACTGCTCATTAATCACATCTTCAGATTTTTCTCATAATCCTCTAAAAATGTGGGTAAATCAGTTAATAAAAGTTGCACTCTGGAAACAGTACATCTTCTTTCCCTTATCAGAGATAATTTAGTGTGCCTTACCTCGAAATGTACTAGAAAATCCATACTTTTTTAATGTCACACATTCTTTGTGTTTATTACTGAATTCTTTTTTACACTGACTAAGTAGTACTGGCTGCCCACAAAGATTAAGAATCCATATGGATCACTTATCCAAGCTCAAATCTTGTATACAATTAAATTCCTCCTGCAGTTTTAGCTACGCTTTGAAATTCAAATGGATTAAGAGAAAAGCGCCTTAAGGGGATTGCAAATAGTTAGATATTTTATTGCATGTAAATTGTACATACATGCTTACAGACAGATATGCAGACTGTGATAGTGTAGTTTGCTTTATCAGAGTCATAGGTGGATTTAGAAAAGTCCCCAGTTCCAAACTAGCAGAAAGTTATACAGGACCTCTCCCTCTGCTGCAGATAAGATCTGTATTTCGGCCTTGTTCTTGAAAAATCACAGATACTCAGTGTTAGTTTAAACTCATGCATGGAGGCTATGTTTCATGTTTAATATCCTTCAGAGCAGCACGTTGGAGTTAAGAGGTGGAATGCTTCTGAAATTCAATAGGAACTGGGCAGCTAGCTCTTTCAGACCCCTTGGAAAATCCCCGTCCAAACATGAAGGAATAACATAGCTGCAAAACAGATTAAAAACTTGGAATGACTTTTGTGAACTTCTGAATGTGAAGTATTTTTAAGGTCCTTCCTCTTCCAGCTCTCCCCTCTCATTCAGCAATAAATGCATCCTCAGCTCTGTGGAGCAAGATACTGTGCTTTAAAAGCCATTGCGTTCTAATGTATACAAAAACTTTTTTTTTTTTTTGGCCCAGGACTGAAACTAACTTCTCTTGGGCTTTGAGGCAGAGGTAGTTCTGAAGAAAAGGTCTATATTTAAATGTAGACAGCAGAGTGGAAATGCCAGCTGTCTGAACCTGTTCGACAGTACAAAACTTCAGAATAACTCCCAAGACAGAATGATTACTGGCCAGACAGTAGAAAAGGTAATTAAAGGTGTTTAATAGGTGCATTTATCAAATAGTTCTGGGGTTTATCACATAGTTCTACAATTTATCACAGAAATATCAGGCATTCGTGACTATATGTAAAATATACATGCTAGCCCTGGCTTTTTTTCTTTTGCTCAAATATAATGTTTCATGGGAACAACAAAATCTATAGAAGTCAGAGATGAAAACTGAATGTTATTTCCAAAGTACCAATGACACACAGAATGCTGTCATGGAAACCTTCCTTACAGAGCCCTTAGCATCATCAGCAATCATCCCATGCTATGCTGCAGAAGCATTCATCTGTCACCACATCAGACTATGTGGTCTATAAGTTGTAGTCACAATAAAAATACAGATTTTCATCGCATGACACTGCTTTTCATGGGCAAATGGTGAGAAGCATTCATCTGTCACCACATCAGACTATGTGGTCTATAAGTTGTAGTCACAATAAAAATACAGAAAATACAGCATGACACTGCTTTTCATGGACAAATGGTGTAGCCTGCTTTTCATGCCTGAGTATCTGCCTATACATTGCAAAGCTATGTGGGATCGGATGGACTTTGTTTCCTTAAGAAAACTGGAATTTCATCTTTCCTCTGAAACCGTGTTAATATCAAAATCTACGACGGTTTCATGAACACTTTTTAGCTTGCTTATGACTTGGGGTACAACTCTCCTACT
This sequence comes from Cariama cristata, assembly GCF_000690535.1. Taxonomy (NCBI): domain Eukaryota; kingdom Metazoa; phylum Chordata; class Aves; order Cariamiformes; family Cariamidae; genus Cariama; species Cariama cristata. The sequence continues at coordinate 18,659 of NW_009619091.1, read as the reverse complement.
TGATCATGTCCCATCAAAATCAACATTTCATTGCTACTCACAGGTGGTTTTGTTTATCCCTCACAAAATCCTTGTGGTTATTAATTATATTTCCTGAAGTCATTTATCTTCTTCTAGACCATAAAGAGAGACACCATACCAAATTTTCAGACAGTAAGTCAAGCAACAATTTCTTGTCTTTATCAAGTGCAAAGCATAGGCAGATTAACCCATTGCAAAGATACACGACAGTGATATTTAGACTAAGTGTGAGAGGCAGAAGTAGCAGAGATGTTTTGTATTTATAGGAAAGACGAGATGAAGTTTTTCAATTACATAACAAAAGGGTTCATATTGTGTCAGATTCATTTCTAAACCACATGCCTCAGAGAAAATCCAAATTCTTGAATGAGAGACCACGAAGCTATTCAGATAGATATGCTATGAGAATGCAGGTATCAGCTTCCTTTGCACTTGGTATAGTTAAGTGAAGGAGACAATAAGTTCAGGCATGTGTCACAGCATGGTTTTAGTTGCATCTTCAATTTTCAGGTGGAACAGAAAGGCTGAATCAGGAAGGCCGAATCAGGGTGTCTGGAGTTTATTACAGGGGAGGAAAGAGGGAAACCATTGATCTTTTCTTGGTTTGAGTTTAGATTGGTTTTAGTAGCTGATTCCTACAATATGTAAGTGAAATTTTTTCTATGCCTTTCAGTGCAGATGGCTTAGTGCCTAAAGGGCATGGATGAATATTTAAACAGACTGCACTAAACAGAACGTATGTTAAAAACAAATAAAAACTTCTCAGAATTTGCATGATGGAAATATAGTGATTCATAAGCCTTAGTTATTATAAACATGATAAAAGAAAAATAGACATATATATGCTCCTCTATGCTCATATAGGCACTGGAGTTGATCTGTGTTCCCCTTATAGTAATTGTATCTTCTGAAACAGTCACAGGAAGCAGTACAAGTCATTCTAACCTAAAACCTTGTTAAGATTGTCCATTATTGTAAGTGTACTGCTAAATAAAAAGCCAAGAGAATGTCAAATATCTCCTTTCTCATGCTGCATGTTTGCAATCAAGCATTAGAAATTCAGTCATATAAATTACACAGTTTGGTGTAGGACTTTCCTAGATCTTACTACACAGTAAATAAAATTACATGAAAATAATCAGATGGGCTACACAAAAATGACGATCATATAAGATCCTAGCACAAATAAGAAGCTGCCAGAAATTAGTTCTTTGTGAGTTGGGCTCCAAAGAATAAAGAGCTAAGATAGGAGACAATGGGCTTGGGAAATCTCACAGAAGTTAATGGTGCTTTGTAGCACTGTGTGGTATTAACTCTGCTCTGTGGCTCCTTATAACAGATTGTCACAACGCCACAGGAGGGACAGGGAGGGAGATGGCATCTGTGCATTGTGGGGTAGTGGGGAACACAATAAAGTCTACTTTTCACTTTGGTTTTTGTGTCTGCCTCTTCCCTTGTCTAGCAGATCTGTTTTTCAGATGAGTGAATACTACTGGTTTATGCCAAAGATGTTAGGAGATAAGTTTTGCTTGTGTTTCTATACAAGTTGGACTAAGTAAATCTTGAGAAAAAGAGAGCTCTTAATTTACTTTCAGACTGAATAGACATATCTGCTGTGTTCTTACTCCATGCTGTGCTGCTTACTCCCCAGCAAAAACTATTTTCGATTACTCAGCTTGAAAGATCTCTCTATAGTTACTGACCACTGACCCCAATTCTTAACTTTTGTTTTAGTTATGTTGTGATAGTTGCAACAAAATGAGATTAAAAAACATTTGAAGTAACTTCTATGAGTATTCCCTGAGAGATTTTGGGAGACTTTCCTCATTACATCAGAGAGAATACTCATCCTACCTGACTTAAAGGTGTACGTGGGGTGTACTGGGAAAGAAAGTCTCTTTCTCAGATCTTTTTCCCCTTAAAAAAGAGATCCCAAATAAGAGTTTATGACTTTCTATTCAATATTAAAATGCTCAGAAGCTCCAGTAATTTTTGGAAGAGGTCTTCTGCCTTCTGCTTTCATTTCCTCCCTTTTAATAGGAAACTCTTTGTTCTTGCATCTGAAAGCGAAGAAAAGTACACTTCATTAAGCCTGCAATTGTTTAGAACTCAGAAGTGTAGATTGATTAGCAAATACTGTACAATAGCTCTTATAATGGAGAGCTTTAAATACATGGGTTTTAAACTATTCTTACAGTTTCTAGGGCTTTTTATACAGTCTAAACATGCTGTGTACACCATTCTTTCACTCTGCTGTGTTCCTGGAGGGGAATGAATCAGAATATTCTGAATGCCTTATGTAACGTATTTAGAAAACTTTTTTGTTTGTAGCTTTGTTTGAATTTCTTGGACGGAATTAATTAATGGCAAAGTATAAAGGCCAACTTTGAAATCCTAGCTGACTTATACACTAGAGCTCAATTTGTATTCTACATCAAGGAAATGTTTGGATTTGAAAGAAGGACACCATTATCAAAAATATTTCTGTAGATGGCTCTGTTCTTTAGAGTGCCATCTCTTTGCCACAGAAGTACGGTTTTAACATTTGAGTAATTCAAAGGGAAAATATTTTTTTTATCAGAGTACATATTTAATTCCTTATTAAAAATTAAATGCAGAACAGGAAATAGTAACTGATTTAGGATAGGAAAAAAATTATAAAGGATGGATTTGTTTAAAACTGCTAATTTCAGAGGAAAGGTAGAGAGAATAAAGTCTGTAGCCTGTGCTTTTACGGTCCTGTAGAAACCTAATGGGGTAACAGCTTTTAGGACAGAGAAAGATTCTTTTCCTTTTCATAAGATTGCATATCCATATTTGCATTGTGATTTTGTAACTATATTCTTCTGTACAGTAGTACACTTCTGCAGTAATATGTAAGGATCAGTTTCTCAGTGGGTATAAATTTGTCTAACTTCATTGAAGACAGTGGAATAAAGATAATATACATCGGTTTCCAAAGAGTTTGATCAGCTAATCACTGCAGCAATGGGGAAGTCAGCAGGAGAATCCTGCCTTTTGGCTTTGCAGAAAAGGGGTTATTCATGAAACGCCACGTTGTGTTTTACAGACAACGAAAGCGCTATCTTACAGTACGTTAGCACGTGTGCTTCACCCCTCTGCCTGCTCCATTGTGGAATGGGCAAAGGAGAGCAGATGGAGGTCCTGCTTGCACACCTATGCTTTCCTAGATTTCAGGTTCTACATTCAGGAAGGACTTTCCTTGTAGGCACAGCAACTCTGCCTAAGTGACAACAGAGGAAATGAAAAACACAGAATTTGGGTCTATAACACATATATCAGCTTCTGTTAAAGCTGCTGGAATTTCCCCGGAGTATACTTCAGGGGCAACATTAGCTCTTGATCTGTACGTGGTGTGGCCCAAGTGAAGTTTGACATCCAGTGTTTGTAGAAGACTAGACCAGTACCTGTGGTACAGCTGTAGGAGGCAGAATGCTCAGCAAGGAAGTCCAGAGGGTTTCAAGTCCATGCATTAAGTTCAGGAAGTACAGGGGAAAGTTTTTTCCAAAGCTTGGAGAGGGCCAACCTTGCTGATTATTTTTTTTTTTCTGATCTATTTCTTGTGTTCTCAGACCTTGAAGTTTGTGTGGCCGTTCAAATCTGTGCAAAGACAGCATATACACAGCATATACAGTGCCTGGCAGTAGGATATTAAGATTTCTAGGTAGACAAAAGATCTTGTCTTTATGTTTTCCAGGATTATCCTCCCTGTCAAAGAGAGATTAGACAGGAGGGAGTAGAGTGTTGATAACATCTTTTATGCTTTTGAATATTTGTAGGGTAGGGAGAGGATTGGTTGAGATGGTCTTTTCTAGTTTTAAAACTAGTTTTCTCATACTATTAACTCTCTTTTTTTCTTCTCAAACATTATGTATTTTCCACCTCATTTATTTATCTCTGTGGCGCCTTGGCATGGTCCTGAGAAATGTTAAACACTGTCCAGTCTGTGTCTTTAAAAACATTGGAGCATTAAAGACAATTTTGTAGCATCAAACTCTGAGTATTTATCACAGTCCCTTCACATTCCCTTGTCCTGTTTCTCTGATACTGGCAAACTTCCATATTCCTACAAGAGATAGGGAACTAGTGTACAGACAGTAGCTGGTATACAGAAAGTAGCCCAGCTTCTCTGGCCTCTTAGACACTGGGCGATCATGGATTTCCTCCAGAGCTGTCAAGAGCACTGTGGACAAGCCCGCGTTTATACTTCTGCAGTACAATGTGAGCAGTGGCACAGAAAGGCTGCTGGGCTCCTGCCAAAGGGCCCCACAAAGGCAGCCAGATCATCTCCCTGCAATGCAAATACGACGACAGTGGCAGTAGGGGAAGCCGGGTTGTGCAGCCACCACCTCCTCTACACTGCTCACCCTCCCAGTTCTGGTACTGGGAGAGCATACGTACTGAGAGGGAGGTCACCAGGAGCGCTGACTGCAAAGGGATCTGGGGAGGCAGGCTGCCTTTACAGCTGAGAGCTCACATCCACCTAACTTTGGGATGGGACTAGTAGCGTCCCAGGTCCCTTATTGACCCTTCACTTCAGGTGTCTTTGGTGTTTGGCTAGTGGCCGGAGGGGCAGGACCGTTCCCCGCATGAGGCTGCAGCACAACTTTCAACAAAACCTCTCTTCTCTGCCCGAATGAGGGGACTGGTGGGAGCTGGGGGAGGAGCACCAGGAGGGCAGTGCGGAGCCTTCTGCGAGGGGAAGGGCCCACGGAGAAGTTGCCATCTCCAGCATGAGCAAGGGCGGCTCTTCAAGCAAGGATTGCAGTCGGTTACCCTGTGCACGAGGTACGGCAGTCCTGGGGCAGAGGGAGACTGGAAAGAGGGAGGAAAGGGAACTAGAAAGGAGCTGAACAACTAGGAGGGGAAGGTGATGAAGAGAGCAGAGAAACCAGGATGGCTTAGAAGTACATGACCCACTACCTGCAGGGAAAATGGGATTCAACGAGAAGCTCAGATATGCGGAAAGTAGGGAATAGTGATGCTGTGGGGAGCAGGAGAAGAATGTATTGTAGAATTAATGGCTTGATGCGATCCTGAGTATGCAATGACTGAGGGATTTGAGTGGGAATACCCAGACAAATCTGATGTGCATTTTTCTTTAAATTGTTACTCTGCTTACATGAAGTATTTTTGTCTGGTTCCCACATGTCTTCAGAGTGTAATAACATCAAATTCTATTCTTCTACATTGCTGATCTTCTCCTAAGTAATGAAGTTGGAAAACTGTTTAAAAACAACTTTCAAAACCAAAAGTTTCCCTTCCTGAAACCAGCAAGTAAGGGGTCCTTTGCATCACAGTCCACCAGGTTTCCCATCTGTTCAAAAGGTTATGTCTGCTTTCATGAAATTAATACATTTTGTTATTTATTTATTTTTGGAGGAGGGGAGTACATGTATGTGATCTGGGAATAAGATGTAAGAGACGGTGTCCCCTTCTGAAGGGATGGTTAGACCTGCTCTTTAGCATGTGGCAAAGCTCAAATATGATTTGTTCTCTTGGACCTGAATGCCTTTGGATCCCAGATGCTCAAGGATAAAGGTATTCTTGTTTGTTGCTTGTTTTCTGAGTGGAGTTTTCTTTATTTATATATGTGCAGAATGATCTATTCTACTGGATGGGATGTCAGACTATTTATTTTGGCACCTAGTTTGAGAAATAGGTGCTTTTACTTTGTAGCTGAAGTGTTTTTGCTTCAAGTCCCCTTAGAATTGTGAAACCCACTGGAGTAGCGGTTCACTGCAAAACAAAGAGTGAATAGTACTTGGCTTTATAAATTTCTCAACGCTTTCCACACTCCATGTCAAATTCATGCATATAACCTTCCATTTTCATGAGTCTCACAGGAGTCAGCATGCTTAGATTTACTCATTTAATTTTTTTCCCTCTTAAATTCTTATTGGAAAGCTAGTTATGTAGGGTATTAAGTTCCCGCTGTCCTTATTTTGATACAAGATTGTTAACTGCTTGATTAAGAAAACTTGTCCAAAATAACACTGCATAGGTCGTGGCAGAGTGCTTTCCATACAAAACGTTATTTTACAGTATTTCCCTATTGACATTTCTTCTAAGACTTGTTTGGTTCTTGGAAGGCACGCTGGAGACAGCTGGCCAGTACAGCCATGGCTTAAGCCTTATCCTGTTGCTATCAAACACACAAAACATACCACACCGTATACAGGATAGGATCTCTATCCATGGACAGGCTACAAGTCAGACTTAACTCACTAGGTAGTATCTGCTTGAAAAGAGAAATTGGAGCTGGGAACAGCAGATATAATGATGCATTAGGAAGAATTTCTTCACTGAAAGGGTTGTCAGGCACTGGCACAGGCTGCCCAGAGATGTGGTGGAGTCACCATCCCTGGAGGTATTTAAAAGGTTTGTAGATGTAGTGCTTAGGGACATGGTTTAGTGGTGGAGTTGATGATCTTAAATGGTCCTCTCCAACCTAAATGATTCTATGATCTATGATCTCAGGCATCTCTGAGCAATGTGTAAGTGCACGCATTCAGGCTGATGGGGCTCTCCCATGTCCTTGGGACACTGGAAACACCCTGAGAGACAACAAGTAGTAGAGTCATTCCTCAACTTCTTTGCTGTCCAGCCAGACTAGTGATAGCTGCATGAGGGTTGTCTTTCACCTCTTTGGTAAATACAAATGAGGCAGCTTACAAAATAGCCTTGGTCTCCAGCTGGAAGAGAAGTGGTGACTTTGCGGGGTGGTCAGGCTTCCCACTCTTCTGTCCTTCCTGGGGCTGGCCTGTTCCCATGAGCTTTTCGCTCCACACAGGCAGTGGGCTGACCCCACTTTGCCATCTTTCTTTGCCATCTACTGCTAAAATCAGTGTGCTGATATCTCACTTTCCGGAGCAATGTGTCCTTCCTGGGGCTGGCCTGTTCCCATGAGCTTTTCGCTCCACACAGGCAGTGGGCTGACCCCACTTTGCCATCTTTCTTTGCCATCTACTGCTAAAATCAGTGCGCTATCTCACTTTCTGGAGCAATGTTTCAGGTTCTTCATTTTCATTCAGAAGGTGCAATTTTGTGTTTTGGGTTCTGGTTTTTGGTGCAAGGGAATGTTGCGGTTTGATATTTCTCTAAATTTCAAGCTTTTAGGCTTAAGAGATAGGGTAGAGAAGGTATCTTACTTTTTTATGCTTATGAAAATTACTGTGAATGTAAATACCTACATTAACGAGGCTTATTGAAAGTATTTTATTAGGGAATGTGCAAGTCATTAACTTTTCAGTAAGAAAGTGTAAATGGCCCTTCTTTTATTTGCATGTGAAACTATAAAACTTAATTTCCTGTGCATATAAGAGCATTTTTGTCCATTATAGTAGCTGAAGCACTTTAATAAGTCATTTTAGTTTGAAATAGCAGTGTCATTTAGAACCGTCATTTTTTCCTCCAATGCCTTCCATTCCCAAATTCTTTCATAAAAGACAGCGTATGATTTTGTAAATGTAAAAATAAAAATGTGGGTGATGTTCTGTGGGTAGAATCATCATTTTGGAAGCTGGTTTGGAGAGTGGATAAGCACTATTATTACTGAATGAAAAAATTTCTTTACCTGAGTAGCCAGCGGGTTTTACTAGTGGCTTGATAGGACATTTTGTTGCATTTGTTTTGGAATTTCTTGGTGTTAAAATGCATGCTTACTCTGTGGTTCATGTACGTGCTAGCAGCAAGATACTAGCGGACAATGTAGAAAGAAACAAAAATATTTCCATTTTCAATGAAATTAACTAAAAGATCAAGCTAAGTGTTACAGTATATATTTTGAGTTTGCTCCAGTTCTGCATTTGTTGCTATTTACATCTGTAAATCAACCTTTTTGAAACAGACAAAATTTCTTGAAAATCTCAGTGGTTTTGGCTCTTCAAAATGTTGATGTTTCGGTTGTTGATGTCATGATAAATGTTTATTATAGAGAACTTTCTTCTAAGGGAATGTATATGGCATAAACATAGAGCATTGGGCTCTGGGAATTATTCAAAATTAGTAGTTGTGTAGGGATGACATTCAGAAGAGTAGAAATGGTGGCACTGAGGCACAGAAAGAAGGCCCCTTGAAGAAGGCGGAGAAGGAAGGATAGGCACACTCCTCACAGAGAGAAATGTCATTGCAAAATGAAAACAGAACATGACTAGAAGACAGAAACCTAACACCTGATTTTTTTTTTTTCCGTATAGGAGAACGTAGTGAATCTTTGTGTAAGGGTTGTAAGAGATCCACAGGAGGAAACCTCATGGCAAGAAATAGTTGTAGAAACATGCCCCACTGAGATCTAGTCCTATTTTTATATACAATATTGTCTTTGTTGTTTAACTCCAATAGTTATGAAAGGTATCAAATGCATGTGAAACAGAAACAATTTCTTTGGTCCTAAAACAATAATTTTAACATCCTTCCTACTTCTAACAGCAACAAAAAAAAAATGTTGGAAATAACTTAAGTGTTTCCCTTTTATGGATGCACATATATATAGCACATAGAAACCAAGTCTCATAGTAACAAAAATTGTCATGTGCACTTGACAACAGAAGGCCTGTGTGGTTTTCCTTAAGGTTTGAGTCAGCTGAGAAAAAATACCATGTTGAGCATTACACTGTTTTTCTCTGGATAATTCAATGCGTGAATTATTTCACTATTATTTCACTGTTTCCCTATACACTAGATTTCAAGAAAGCAATTTTATATATACAGTAATTGAACACCCATGGAGGCCTGCTGACATTTGCTGGGATTATACATAAAATGCTGCCACGGATGCAGAGAATACTCAGCTTCTTCCTCCAAAAGGCTAGTCATATCTTCACATATGAGGAGATATTTATTGAGTACAATGTTAACAGCTACCATATTGCTGTACTCCCACGCTGACGCAAATGTTGGCAAAAGCTACTGTGCCAGCTGCCCACTTACACACTCTAGTGGCACCTTTGCTGTTCCTCAAATCTACAAACTGCCATTCTCATCCAGTTAATGCTCAAACACTGGTGTTTTTTTCTGCCTCGCATATTCAGTAGATTTCTGTCAGAAAATGAAAGATGAACTGCCCACTTACACACTCTAGTGGCACCTTTGCTGTTCCTCAAATCTACAAACTGCCATTCTCATCCAAACACTGGTGTTTTTTTCTGCCTCACATATTCAGTAGATTTCTGTCAGAAAATAAAAGATGAAGATGGATATAGAGGAACCTGTCAAACCAGACCAAATCCAGCAGAGTTAAGACTTTTTTGATGCCAGAAAATACCCTGGAGTGGTCTGTGGGAATATTATGAAAGAGAACCAAGGATTAGAGCAGAGATTGAGGAGATTAAACCTTAATTAAAATGAGCACTTGTATACAGTACATATGGCAGACACAACTATTCTTATAGCTGTAATGAAGCAGAAGGCTTCCTGCAGTTACACAGGTCCTACCTCTCATCCTACCCAAGGAGTGGGTTTCTGCAGTGGCTGCTGGAGGACACACACGGTCAGTACAGAAACGTGCAACTACAGCAGACTCCCCATGGCACGGTGCTTCTCTGTAACAAGATAGGGTGACTTCCATAATCAGCATTTGTATCTAAACTGCACACGTGGTTTTTACCCTCCCGCTCATAGACTGTGCTGCTCCAGCCCATAATGGTATGTTTGCTATAAAGCCAAAGCATGGAAGCTGCATTCCCTCCTTGAGTGCATGGAAGTGGAGGTGACGATAATTTCTGATAACTTTTCATCTTGAGAAGTATTTATCTCAGATCTAAGATAGTCTCTGCCTGCTGACCTACACAATATGCTGCAAGGGCATATTCAAGACTTAAATTTGTGTCTCTCTTTACTTCTAAGTATGCTTACATGGCTTTCTAATAGTTACATTTCTCATGTTTAAAAAACAAAAAGATCAACTTAATTTGGTCCATGCCATTTCTATGGTTGTGTAATAATTTTTCTCTGTCCATGAAGCTTTATTTTGGTTATCAGGAGGCATTTTATACTCTCTAGTGAGTGATGAACAAGAGGCATGTAAAGGTCATACTGCAGTGATGTTGATTGTCAAAATGCAAGGAAAAAACTCTGCAACTTTTGATGTACGTCCTTTCAGAACTCAATGGCCTTTCAATATTTTGAAATAGAAATACAGAATATCAAAATATACCTAAATGACATGCCAGCATCTTTCCAAAATACCAGCAGTACCGTTCTTGACTGGAGTTTGTGTACTAAGTCAAAAGGGGTTCTTCTGGAGTGTCACTGTTTGAATGTTTTCAAAACTCCTGATGTTATAATCCATTGCTAGCCAACGTTTTATTATTCTCAGTAGGACATTTATTGGAGAGATGAAACATGACGAGTAGGCCATAATTAATCCTTTCAGCAGTTGTAGTTGCATACTTGCGGTTGCATAGAACTATTTACTCTTAAGTAGAATCCTGAAAGGTCTCTACATTGTGATGGTGTTCACCAGTATCCCCTTCTGACCTAGTCTGTGTTTTTGTGTAATGTTTTAGGGACATGTTTGATAGTTTAGAAGCAAAGTCTAGAAACAGACTTCCACATGTACATCTCTTAAAGCAGTGGGGCTTCTCCTGCTCAGACTATCTGATAACTTCATTCCTTTACTTTATTCAGGTGTTGCTGCACATAAAGCATTCCTCTAGATCATTGCCAAATTATTTGTTTATGGTTTCAGGGTGTATTATGTTTAAATTACTTGAGATAATGTCATAACAGGTATAAATTATTTACTCTAATCAAGCTGAAATACAGTGCCATCAAGTTCCAGGTGTCATTTTAGAATGTCTTCCTGTGAAAATCCTTCTGTGTTGTTCCACTGAGGCGAACTGGGCTGGATCCTTCTGTTTCAACTCCTGTATCGAAGTCAGCGAACTTCCTTCTTGCTATCCCTCTGGGAAGAAAGAACATAATCTCTGTCCTAGGGGACTTCGTAAGAGATACTTTATCCTTACACTTTTCCTTACCCTCTATTCCATACTTGGCAAATATATAGGTGTTATATATAAATAAAAAAAGACTTATATGGCATATGCTACATTATTAGGTGAATGAATTAAAAAGGCAACTCAGCAAAAGGGGTTGAGAGGGGGAGAAGGAAAACCATGAGTTCAGTGCAGAAGGAAAAGCAAAAACTTTGCAGAAGCAGAGAAAAACTGTTACTTCAGAATTCTAATAAGCAGTACTAGTGACTTTTAAAATAATAATGTCTGCTGGGGCACGTACAGAGGAGCGCTAAGAAAGCTCAGCTATATGGTGACTGCCAAATCATACTGCTCTGCAGCCACTGCCTCCAACACAAATAGCTCAGCTACATTTAAGTATCCTTACTGGAGGCAATCAATCATATATGGAACAGAGCAGTTATAAATAAGGTCTGCCGTTCATACACATTCAGTTATTTTTGCAACTAAGCTACATTTGTGTCCAAATGAAATATTTGGATAACTGAATGTCTCCCTCCTAGAAAGAGTGGAGAAAAAAAAGAGTGCAAATTGTCAGCATAGGTCAAGAAATAATTGAAATTCAGAATTCAGTGCCTGGATGCATTTCATCTTCAAAACCAAAGCCTTGCCACCCCGTGCAACCTTTTGAAAGACATTGGCGCCTTAGGCTTAAGTACCTAATGTCACAATGAATGAAGAGATCCAGACAGCCAACTTGCTGCTTAGGATGGAAAACAACAGAGCAAGTGGAAGGAGGAGGAGCGCTGTAAGAATATTATAAAAATTGCAGAGAGAGTTTAAAGAAAATTGTTCATAGAAAAGATATCTTAGAGCAGAAAGTTAGCCTCTTGAAATTCCTCATGTCTCTGTTTCTCAGTGTGACAGTAGGAAAATGCTTTAAAAACATTGATTTTTTTTTTTTTTTTTTTTTTTTTTTTTTTTACTATCAATGTCTGCCCCACAAAGAATATTTGTTTTAGAAATTTCAGTCAAGTATGTCTGCACACTGTGGGTTACCAGCTCTCCGGAACTGCCTCAAGGAGTCTGACTAAAGTATGATGAACTCGGTTGCATATATAGCACCAGCAAGACACACAAAGAGATTCCCTTGCTGGGCATAGGAGAGCGAAACAGGAGACTTGCAGCGCTGGTGTGTGCAACAATAGCACTGAGCGACAGAGCCAGAGAGCTCAGCAGGGCTCATGTCATCAGCCGCTGTCGTAACAGGTCTGCTCGCATTTCGTAAGTCAGTAATAAACATGGGGAAGTCTTATTTTCTTAATTGACTGAATCTAGTCAGATGATGAATATGTCATTACTGGTTTTCCCCCATGAAACAAGAACATGCAGTATATCTTCCCCTAGGTTGTTTTGGGGGGTTTTTTGGTTGGTTTTTGTTGTTTTTTTTTTTCTTCTCCTTGCTTTTCCTCTTTCTGGACAATCTCTCTACCTTATATTTTAGAGCTATTCTGCAGGACTTAAAGGAAGGCAGGTGCAAGTACTGTGTTTGGATTTGTTCTACCTGTGAAATTTCATTGTAAATGGAGCCAATGTTAGGAGCTTTAACCTTTTTTTCCTCAAGTTTGGCCTTGATCTTACTGCCAAGGAAATGGACACCAACAGTATTTTGCATTTTAAGGAAAAAAATGCAAACAGAAAAAAAAAATTGACAAGTTTTTGGTAAAATATGCATGTTTAGGTTGTGTTTTCCTTTTGAGAGGTTAATAAAGTCCAGCATGAAAAACATTTTACTGTTAACTAATTTCAGAATTACAGGGTTTTGAATAGAAAAAAACCTGCAGATACAAGCCCTTTTGTTTATAACTAGTGTAGTGACAGGGCAGAGCTGAAATTTCCTTAGTTGCTTCTATCTTTAAGAATCCAGTCCTTACCAATGCATTATTCCAAATCCTTCACTGAATAATTTGCATAATGATTGCAGTTTCTGTGAGTCTCATGACCAGCAAATTCATTCGTTAGAATGTATATTAAGGACAAACATAGAAGGAAACGAACACATCTGAACTGAATTAACAAAAAAAAACTTGAGCGAATGCTGGTGGATTTTTTTCCCAGTATTTTCTCAGCTCTCTTAAGAACCAATTCAATTCTCATCTAAAAGCAGTGAAAAACCTCCATCGCTGAGTTCTGTAAATCTGTGAGCCCTCTATACCTCACGCTCACAAGTAGACAGGACAGACCCTCCCCTGATTTTCACCTTTTTTTCTGTAGGTATGAAACTTGTTGAGATATTCTCACATTACTACAAACAGTCTCCACCCATGAACACTGTTAATCTCTCTGGTATGTTCAGGTCTTGCATGTGTTGGCTTTCGGCCATTTTATCTGAGCACAATGTTCTTAAAGCTTGCAGTATGACACATGATATAGCAAAGCAAGATAAAGAAAGGAACCGAGCAGACAGTAATAAATAAGAATGAAAAGGACAAAAGAACCTCTCTGTATTTTCCATATGTTCTGCTACTCTTGCTTCTTTTTCCTTCTCTTTTCTTTTACATTCTCCTCACTCTGCCATCAAGATTTTAAACATTTTAAGTCATTCCCTCTGTCTTTACTGCGAGCATGAGTTATAAGGAATGAGCAATAATGAATGAATGCACTCTTCCTTAAGAGCAACAAGCAATACACTTACAGCAGGAGCTGCTGAGGCAGCACATGAGGAGGCTGAACGGAGTAGCATGGCACAGTTTCATAAATCAGCATGCACAAAATGTCAGACACCGTATGTCACCACGTGCTAGCTGGTTAGGAAGAACAACCTGTCCTTCTCCAACCTGAACGTACCCCAGGAACAACCCATTTGCAATCTCTAGGCTCCGGTTCTTGGAGCTTTTTGTTCAGATGTGTTTTTGGTTTTACTTGGGATTAAAACATACTTGTTTAGTTACCTCCCATTTCATTCACTGAATATCTGGTTAGCTAAACACCAGGTAGTGGATTATCACACAGGATTCTGTGGTGAGGTGCAACTCTTCCTTAAGTTTCTTGTGTACATTGAGAAGAGGGTGAGTTTTATTTCTGGCTTTTTATTAGCTTTGGATATTCAGAAAAGACTTTCAAGGTGGCAGTACCTGTGTTGAGCTCCACATCCCCTGCTGTTTTGCTCTTCAAATTCTGCTCTTTACATGTTTTCTTTCTCAGCCCTTACATAAGGAGTTTACATAACAGCAGGCTGTAATCTCCAAAATCGTTTACCATATTAAACAGCAACTACCATCAATGGATCTTTATTAGCAGCCTGGAGCAGAAAGGAGACACGTGGCTGTACATTTGGAAACCGGTTGTTTACAGTACTCATCAATGCTTGCTGCCAGTCGTGGGCAGATGTCATCAACAGTCATTACGCAGCTCTGAAAATAGAATCAAACTTGACCTGGACAGGTCCCCAAACAATTGATAAACTACCTCTGAATGACAGAAATGTGTGGAGTCCATTCTTTCCACCAGCCTCCTGCTGCTCCAGGATCCTGCAGACCCAGAGCTAGGGCAGCATGGGGAGGGGGTACTCAATTGGGGTGTACATGTCATGTACTCAGTTGGGATGTACGTGTCAAGCTGAAGTCTCCTCACCCCAAAGAGTTATGGTTTCTCTCTGTGTCCCTGATCTGTCCTTGCGGAGAGGAGCATGACCAGTGCTGCATCATCTCTGGAAATGGCAAGTTATGTTTGCCCCTTGCTGTTCTTCCTTTTTCTCTTTTCCCCCAGAAACCACTGGTAAGCAAAGAGAGTGAGCAGGAGAAAGCACTTTGGGGAGGAGAAGGGCAAAGACATTTTTAGAGCACCTCTGCCGTGTGTGTGGTGCTTTGGCTGTCCCAGCCACTGCACCATGCTTCGGGAAGGGAAGAAACAGCATCAGAGTGCAGAGGGGCTCCTGTGCCTCTGTCTTGCCCGCTTTCCCAAACCCTGTGAACTTGGCATCGAGAGCTGGTGTTGTGGCTCTGACAGCCCTCCTGCTATTGCTGTGTTGTGTGGAAGGGAACAACCTGCCATGGTCTCATATTCATATATTTTCCCAAATCTGGCTTCCTCTGCTTAGCTCCCACGAGACGATAAAGAGTACGGAGAGTGGCTTCCTTTCCTCTTCTTTCCCCTGCCCCACACACAAGGCTTGAGAGGAACACTGCTTTCTACTTTTCTTTGAGAAGTGCTGGCAAGCACAGGCTGTTAGAGTCCGCTGCATACAGGGCCTTGGCATCAGAAGCGGTCAGCTGCTCCCGTGCTCCTGTTTGCTTGCCGGCGTGTGGCAGAGAAAGGAAAGTAATGTTATACTTCTGAAATGAGTCGTAGCAAGTGTTGTGTGCCCGCAGCTCCAGCCAGCCTGCCAGTGTTTGTCTGCTCTTTAGATAGCAGGTAGAACATTACAAGTGACTTGCACTTAGTTGCTCCTCTGTGCAAACCCCTCTGATCTCCAGCAGGCCTGGAAGACATGACTTAAGACTGTGAAAAATGTGTTGCTTAGCCTTTTTGGAAGTGCACAGGTAGAGTTCATGTGGTAATGTTATCTTTGAAATACAAGAGTGTTTTGTAAAGGCTACCAATACTGCTAAGTGTAATGACCGGAAGAAATAATTTTTAAGATACACTGTTTGTCAGAAATGGCAAACAGCCCTCCCACAATGGAAGCGGGCTGGATATCTCTCTGCTATTTGCTTCTCCTCCTTTACAGTGTCTAGAAGGGTGCATGCAGAGGGGCTTTCCTACCTGTTTGTCTACTTTCCCAAAACAAGGAGGACACCACAGCAATAATCTTTTGGTGACAAAAATGTTGGACTGAATCACAGTTTGTTATAAGCTATATAGCAGAACATACTGTTACGCTTTATCTGTGCAGGAAGTGATCTCTTTATTTAACAGCAGTTGCAGCAACAGAAATGTTTCTGACTACAGTTTTTGGTTTTATGCTTTTCTGAGCATTCTCCTCCTCCTTTTTAGTTGTTCTTGAAGTTGTGACATGAGATCAGGGAAGCTTAAGAGCTTAAGTGACTTCTTAGCGTACCATCATTTCACAATGAATAAGCGTTCATGAAGACAGCCTGCGGGAAGGGAATTGATGCACTATTTGAATGCCCTGACTTTATAATTCATACAAAACTCTCTCTGCAGGAGTGTGCCCAGTGCTGAAAACTTTGCCTTAGGGTTCAGATGGATCAAGCAGTAATAAGACTCCATGGCTAGTTGAGGGGGAGGAAAAGGAGAAAACAATTTAAAAGCAATGAAAGAAGATACCCACAATCATTGTTGTAGCAAAGCTTTTGCTCCCACAGCCTGTGGAACCACCAGACAATAGGTTGGAGAACTGACCCCGCTCTCAGTTGCCTGCCTTGCAGCTGCACACGGGATTGCAACCTCGGCTTGGGAACAACTGGCTTCAGGAGAGGCAGCTGGCTGCTCTGCTCAGCTGTGTTTTGAGATGAGCAATTTTCTGTTGAGGTCAGCGAGAGTTTGACAGTATGAGGAGTTCAGACCACCATCCCTAGAGAGGGTGGAGAAATCCAAAATGAGAAAATAGGGATAAGAGCATATGTTCTCGCTAAAACTGGTTGTGTGATCTATTTCAATCTGAATACATTTGTCGATAAAGTGTTTTTCCCAGCAAGATACAGGAAGGAGGTTTAACTCCAAGATGAATTCACAGTTTGCATAAAGCTTGCATAATATTTCCATTTAGACAGTGCTGTCAGGCAGTCATTTTAATGAGTGCTGAAAACCCCAAACCAACTGGAGTCTAATCCTACTGCTTGCTCCTATTTCTCTATTGACACTCCTGGCACCTCCCAGGCCTTCTGCAACCAAACAGCCGCACATTGGGAGTGAGCATCTTTGCCCAAACTGTCTGCTATTTAATAACGTTTGCTAACAACAACTGTTCTCATAAGTTCTAGATGGCACGATTTCAAATGCTGAAGCACTGTGCATCAAAATAAAACCAAAACCCAGATAGCTTGGTTTTCCCCACATTAGCTGTCATGTTCACTGCATATTTTATTCTAGATCATTTTTTGCAAGTTTTAATTAAGAAGGTAGTTTTGAACTACCTGGTGAGAGAGGTGGGGGACCATCTCTGCTTTCACAGCTGGGCTTCCCAATGTGTGTTTCATTTCTCAGTAAGCATCCCTTAACCCTCTCAAGCATAGGAAGAAGCTCTGAAAACGTCATGGTACACCTTCCTGTGTTTTCTCCCTCAAATTATTTGCTGTCACTTTTTTATTGGACATCACTGCTCCCGTGCTGGAAGCAGCAAGGTTTGCTTGCAATTCACGTAGAAGCCAGTCACGTGCATTTCTGGTGTTTGTGATAGCCCTGTTATTAACTCCTGAGGGCATAAGACTTAGTGGTCAGACTATATGGGTCTGACAGCTGCTAATCTCATTAACTCTGACTTAGCTTGATTTATACTTCATTTGCTCCCCCTAGCTTATAGTGTTATATTATTCAACTTCAAGAAAGAACAAAACCACAGGGTAGATGATAAAAAAAGTGGTCGCCAAGCATTTTTGCTCAGGCATCAAACTCTCTGCAGAGAATGGAGGATCTGGATATCATTTAGTGTTAGTGGCACTCATTTCTATTGCACTATTAGGCAAATGTGAATAGTCCTTGGTTGGTGCTAAAGAATTTCAGTTTTCCATCTCTCCTTAGCCTGACTCTGTGCCATATCTGCCTTTTCTGAATAACTTTGCTTGAATAAATCTTATTAATGTAAACACACATGTAGCAGTAAGTTTCTAGAGTTTTTATCATAAACGAACATTCGGCTCTGCTCCAAAAATACGTCCAGGTTTCAGTACTGTCTTAATACCAGGGCTAATTCATTCCTGGTAGGAGCTGTTTAGTGGTACACAGAAATTGAGGGCTTTATGCTCAGTTTTTGTATGATATTAGCTATATCACTGTACATGTGTGTATAATTAGGCTGGTGCAACCTCTAAATCAATTTGATGGAGCGACAGCTATAAAATATTTTTAAAAGGGCAGTGACTGTTCTAAAAAATAAAGGAAACAAACTGTATCTGTGCAGCTATTTCCCATGCAAAATAGTATGACTAATGTAGATGACTAGCATTTAAAGTACAAAACTCTCTATAGCTCCATCTTACACCCGTACTTTTGTTGCTCTGCTGGATCTGCTATTATAAAACTTTTCTGTCACTTATATGCACAAATTCATATTTCCATAGCATGACAAGGAATGTATTATGAGACTGATAAAATCTATACAGACAGCTTTCTTATCTAGCGGCAGCTACTGAAAATAGTTATGCTAAGCACAACACACTAGAAAATTTATGTGGTGGGTTGACCCTCGCTGGATGCCAGGTGCCCACCAGAGCTGCTCTATCACTGCCCTCCTCAGCTGGACAGGGGGGAGAAAACATAATGAAAGGCTCATGGGTTGAGATAAGGACAGGGAGAGATCACTCACCTGTTACCATCGAGGGCAAACCAGACTTGACTTTAGTTTAATTTCTTTCCAATCAAATCAGAGTAGGGTAATGAGAAATAAAATCAAATCTTAAAACATCTTCGCCCCACCCCTCCCTTCTTCCTAGGCTTAACTTCACTCCCAATTTCTCTCCTGCCTTCCCCCTAGCAGCACAAGGGGACAGGGAATGGGGTCAGTCCATCACCCCTTGTCTC
>NW_009619090.1:252028-253760 GCF_000690535.1 Cariama cristata | reverse complement strand
ATATATATATATAAAGAGGATGTTTTAAAGACAATTTAAAAAATCCTAAGTGACAGATATAAAAACATTACCCAGAATATCATATATTGTGTAATGCATATTTAGGAAAAAAAAGCCCCACAGATAGTAACTGTACAATGCCAAGATATTTCTAAGTGCAGGGAGTAAAGAGGGAAGCATCGATAACAAGATTTGCCTTTGGTAAGTCTCTGCCACCTGGCCCACTTACTGTTCCTAACAAATGATAAAGTCAACTCAGGAAAACAGACATCATCAGGTTACTGTGACCTACTGAGCATATTACTTCTGCAGGCAGGAGCTAAACAGCAAAACTCTATGCTTCACTGCTCAGCTTTGCAAGTAAGAATGAACTGCACTGGACTTTGCTATAATTTTTTTCTCTTTCTACTTTAGAAACAATCTATATATTCTTTCCAATCATACCAAAAAAAAAAAAAAAAGGTCCTAGCAAAGAGGGTAAAGTGCAACAAAAAAAGATCTTGGGACTTTTAATGTCAACAGCAGCTCCAGTTATGAAACATTATCTTTTTAGACAGTGCCTAGACAGAAGGACATGCTATGGTCTAGTGGTTCATTAAATTGTGATAAACTAAACCCACTGCGTATAACCACTGGGATGTAGTCTACTCTGCATGTATGTGTTGTGCAGGAAAATAATGCACTAATGATGTATTACCTTGTATTGCACCTATATAGTTTAAAATAAGCATTTAAAGCAATGAAGATAAGTATTCTGGCCTCCCTCACACCCCTGATGACAGACTGCCTATGCAGATTACTAAGGAAAAAACACAGATCTACGTCCATGAAGATATGTCATTAAATCTAGTTTAAAGAGGTAACTGGAATGTCAGGGGAAGATAGCTTATCATTTATGATTTATCAAAATACAGAGCGTACATGTACTTACTACCCCTCTTCTGCTCTGGTGCTTTCCACTTGATAGAGCATTTTTATCCTCACCCTACTTACTTTCACGTTCCACCTTCTGCTGTCAGATGAAAACCACGGCAGACAAGAAGTGGATGGACTGTGTTAGACACAAAGCAGAAAGAGTCACCACGCAAGAGGAAAAATAATGTCTTTATGAGAACTGGTGATAACGACATAGATTCGACAGAAAGCTGATTCAGTTGGGCTCAAGTGCCTTGTTCACTAAGAGAAGAGGCTTTCAACTCCCAGGATTTAGCTTTCTGCAGAACTTGTAGAAAGATTTTATGGAAAGATTTTATTTTTGGTTGGCCAGTCACACTGTACCCAGCAGCCTCATAGGTGCACGTGCTGATCTGCAGCCAGGGTGTGGGGTAAGCATCTCACCCCTGCTCTATTTCAGCCTGAATGTTGGATTATACACCAGAGTGGTCATCCCTAAAAAAAACATTGAAGCTAGATAATCCATGTTGCAGAAAGATACTAGCAACTTAACATTTTGTATTGTGTGTGCATGTCAACTTGGGGGGGGGGGAGTGCTGCAGGGGTGACGTCTGTGAGAAGACATCAGGAGCTGCCCCCACAATGGATGGAGCCAGTTCTAGCCAGCTCCAAAATGGACACACCACTGGTCAAAGATGAGCCCATCAGGGATGCTGGTGGTACCTCTGTGATACATATTTAAGAAAGAGTAAAAAAACACTGCACAGCAGCTGTGAGAGAGGGGTGAGACTGTGTGGCGGGAGCAGCCCCGCAGCCCCCGGTGAGTGCAGCAGGAGGA
>NW_009619090.1:204551-251759 GCF_000690535.1 Cariama cristata | reverse complement strand
TGGAGCACTCTCCCTGGATCAGTTCATTCCTGAAGAACTGCAGCCCGTGGGAAGGACCCATGCTGGAGCAGTTTGTGAAGGACTGTATCCCGAGGGAGAGAACCCACATTGGAGTAGCAGAACAGTGTGATAAGGAAGAAACAGCAGAGAAGTGTTAGGGATTGACCAGAACTCTCATTCCCCATCCCCCTGTGCTACCTGGGGAGGAGAAAGAAGAAAAATCAAGAGTGAAATTGAACCTGAGAAGAAGGGGGACCGAGGGAAGGTGCTTTTAGGTTTTTTTTTTGGTTTCTCACTATCCTACTCAATTTTTAATTGACAAGAAATTAATCTTCCCCACGTCAAGTCTTTTTTGCCTGTGATGGTAATTGATGAGCAATCTCCCTGTCCTTCTCTCTACCCACAGGCTTTTTGTCTTGTTTTCTATCCCTGTCCTGATGAGGAGGGGAAGTGAGAGAGCAGCTGGGTGGGCACCTGGTAGCCAGCCAAGGTTAAACCACCACATATTGTTATGTGGCCTCTGAGGGATCACAGTAGTAACATCCATACTGAGAGTGACTACACTGTCTTATCTGTGTCACAGATGGGGCTCAGTAGAATAATAATCCTTCTTGCATTAGCCAAGCTGATATGACTAATGGACCATAACTGCAAAGTAGCAATTGTGTATGTATTTTTTTCCAGGGGGCAAATTAAGAGATATCTCCTTTCAACCATTTTGCTAATAAATAAAACAGGGAGGTGGTATCAATTGCCACAGATCAAGGATACTTAATATTCTTATTTTTGTAAATTAGCACTCATCAGTGTTCCCTCCCCTTGCTTTTTATTTAATTCCAGAGAGGTTTCCGTAGCAACTAGGTCATGTGCCCAGTTTAATCTTCAAGGCTGTAACATTACAGTGGATTCTTGTTGAAAGTGAAACAAACAAAAAGGGCACTTCTTATTTGTAGCCTCTTAGATATAACGATAATGGGGCTCTACAAATCTCTGCCAGTGAGGCTTGTGAAAGTTCACCATTTTTCTCAGATGCTGAACAACTGGTTATGGACAGCAACATGAAAGCCTGGAAGCAACTCTCTTCTAGAATTTGTCCAACATAAAAAGCAGGACCACCCCAGACACCAGCAATGTTTCTGGCGGTGAACAAGTGACCTGTTACTAGTCCTCCATAATCCCTTTCAACTGGACAGTTCTCCCTTGTCAATGTTGCTTTTTGGGTTTTTTTTTGAAATTTGGGCTGATATGGTTGGAGAGAGAACCTCAACAGCTTGAGCAAAGCAAGTATTATTTATATTTCAGCAGTGTGTTCCCATCCAAAACATTTACAGATGTAGAGGATAAACAAGGTGAAAGGAGCCAAGCATTTTTTACTTTTAAGCACAAGCTTAGACTACAAGAGACAGCTGGGTTTATGGGATTTCTGATCATGAAAGTTAATGTCTGAATACAAAACAAATAGTTTCTAACATGAGTTTTATATGGCAGTGGAAATAATGAGCAACTTGATTCAAATGAGTGCACTCTCCTATGCTACCCCTGTGCAAAGTAATAACAACCTGCCAAAATTCAGAAAATTGCCACCTTATTCTCTTAAACAATCCAGCTTACACTGCGTGAGTGCCCTGACATCCCAGAGCACTGCCTTCCAGCGCTAGCTAAGCAAAAGACAAAGCAAGAACTCTGGTTTTGTGCAGAATTCCCTCTCATATTCCTCAACCTATGAAGAACCCCATGTTCTGTTTGCCTGTGTTACCACCCATCAGAAAATAATAGGTAAAGAACATAAAGAGTTTAACAATAGGGACCAGATCCTCAACTTGATTCCAAGGAACGGGTGTCATGGAAGTAATGAAACAGCTTAAAATATTCATAGGTAAAAGCATGATTGGACTGGATGCAATTTTTGCCTTGTTTTACAGAGAACTTTCATGCTTCTTAAAGGGACAAAGTGCAACAACCAAAGCTCCTGGTCTAATCGCCCATTTCTAAAAATATTCCAATCAAATGCAGTTCTTGCACCAAGACTTCCACAAAAAATTTTGCAGAACTAAATGTGTCATAGAATATTAGTAACAGTTTAAAGCACTGTGTGTGCAATCATGACTCTGTGGGAGGCTGAACTAATTAAACATGACATCATTCCAGTGCCTAATTAAAGTGAAATATTAAACTCATCTTTCACGTAAGAGAATGAGAAAGTGAATTGAGTTTAATGAAGAGGAAAAATTCTAAGAAATGAAAACATCTACAGAATTGGTACATCCTCTGTTGAGAACATTTAGTGAAACAGCCCACTCCTAGTACACACTTTCATTTTAATGTTTGTTACCTAATGCTGCACTGCGTGCTGGCCTTAGGGAAATCCAGGTTCCAGTTTTCAGTACAGCATATTCAGCATCATTTAGGAAAACCTTGTAAAAGCAGAAAATATCATTTAACCCCATAAAGACTAATCAGAAGCCATCCATAATATCTTTCAGCTATCCAAATCACATCATGCCCCAGATCATGGGTTTCATTGCTTTTAAGAAATACTTTTATTCTTTCTGTTTGAAATGAATTCCTACGTGACTGGCAAACTAAATGCCAGCTTTGACTTCCTTCTCAAGCTTTTCTCACCTTTTCACTGTTATCACAGGATCTCACTGGTTTTCTAATGAAGGATAGCAAAAAACCCAAACCAAACCAAAATACCAATATAAACTCAGTCCACTCTTTTCTTCTTTCATTTGCCTTCCCTCCCCCTCCTTTTTGTTCCTTATCCCTTGCCACCAATGCAGACCTGAACATCTCCTGTCTTTCAACTCTTCTCACCTGGCTGAATTTTCCCCTCATATTGTACCTCCACACCCTCTTTATTTTCCGTCTTCCCTTTCCCTTTCTTTTAAAGTATAAACATAAGCTTACTCCATCCATCAATACAAAATTGATTCCTCGTAATACTTACTAGATTCAGTTGTCATTATGATGAACGTGCTACCATCCGTCAATGTCTTCAGTTCCTCCACACTATTTCACTGATTACATGTGTTCCTCTCCCCATGTTAAAATTGATCTGTCTTGAACAGTGCCACACAGGAAGAACCTGGTGTGCTAAAATAATGTGTTCAGCCCACAGCCTCATTCCTTGGTATCCCACCCTGTGATCGATGTGTGCCTGTCTGGTACTCCCTGGCTGGAGTACAGCTGATCGCATCAGTCAGATGTGAGGGGACACATAGTCAAGCCACTTCGTTGCAGCTTTTTACTTGGGTCATATGAAAAAGGCATATATAGACTCAATGCAGGACAAATATGCATAGATATAATTTCTCATAAAGACACTAGTAAACTATATAGGGTGTTAAAGCACTAGCATTGGGAGAAGTGGATGGAAACTAGAAGAAATGGCAGATTAAGTAAAAGATGTGTGACAAATTGTACGATTCCCTTAAAACTGGATGGAAACTTCATGGGAACGTTTTGGTAGTATAAAGCAAGGAAGATGCCAGAGATGTTGTCTTCCTCAAACTACTAAAGGTCCTGGATCAATTTTATAGATAGCAGTAGGTCTTTCTGCAGCTATTTAGCATTGCCACTTAAAAGGAAATAGAGGTGGCTAAAAAAGGTGAAAAAGGTTGGAGACATAGAAATGGGGTCAAAAATAATAGACACGATGAAAAAGAAGCATGATAAGACAAGAACAAAATATAGCTTATTTTTAAAAAGGTTAAAATTTCTATTAAATGTTCATTTTAAAATATATTTTCACCTTGTTCCTTGTCCTGGTTTTGGCTGAAACAGGACCAATTCTCCTTTCAGTAGATTTTCCTTCAGTTAAGTTTCTCCTAAGTAACCACACTTTCTGAAGTTGGCTACGTGTTTTTCAGACACTGTCTGCTTTTAGAATTGATAACGCTTGACATTTATGGTTGTTACCAAGGTAACGGTAGGATTGGTATGCAGAAAGGCCCATGTTTGTACTTATTCCTGTGGGAACCAAGGTCACTGCTGGCTCTGTTATGGTCCACAAGTGAAAAGATATAAAAGGATCACACCTGCAGGAAGAAGCGGATGGGACAGGTGACCAAAACTGACCAACAAACTGTTCCACCCCATACACGTTATACTCCGTGTAAAGCTAAGGGATCACGGGGGTCAGCCCTTCTTCTTTCATGGCTGGCATTGCTGTGGGACTCTACTTTCATGGCTGGCATTCCCGTGGGCCTCTCCTTGTTCTCCTGCCTCCGATCCCGATCCATGCATTCCTGAATCCGGTTCCCATCAGCTGCTGAGTCCAGTCCAGGACACCCCGATGCCTGCCCTGCCACATCAGCACTGCGAGCCACCACAGCACGTGATCTGGTGATCGTCATTGGGAAACTCAATATTGGGTTTGTATATTTTTATTTCCGTTATTAGC
The DNA here is from genome assembly GCF_000690535.1 of Cariama cristata. NCBI lineage: Eukaryota > Metazoa > Chordata > Aves > Cariamiformes > Cariamidae > Cariama > Cariama cristata. The sequence continues at coordinate 247,354 of NW_009619090.1, read as the reverse complement.
AGTATTAGAATTAATAATATTACACCCTTTTTCGTTGTTATTGTTTTATTAAAGTTGTTTTAACTTTCCAATTCATAAGTCTCTCTTCCTTTTCTCTCCTTCCCCTTCTGGGGAAGGAAGGGGTTAATGGGGAGCATCTGTTATCTACTTTAAGTGCCAGCCCAGTCTTAAACAGTGACATTCCTCCTGTAACCGTAAGCAGATGGTAATATACAACCATCAGGGATTTCAATTAATTTATTTATTGGGCCTTGTCCATTCTTACCTTCCCTTGATGAAGAGGTATTGTTGCTTCCAGAGGCAAAAGATCAAGAGTAAACAAACAAGCACAAAGACATCATCGCTTAAGGCCATTTCTTTTTAGTGCAGTACTTCTGTATTCATTGACTTTCCTCAGTAAATCTTTGCCAATGTAAAGCAAAAACTGATTAGTCCATGCCATAAAAATGCCTATGTGAGCTATAAAACTAGAAACAGAGGACAACCCTGAATTTGACAATTTTTCCTCAGAAAATACACAAACATTCCAGGGGTTATAAAAGGCAAGACTTAGCTGGCATGCAGGACAGAAAGGGGCATCTGTGAGTGACCCAGATGTACACATCTTTGGAATGAAAAAACGAGTATCCTGTATTTAGCTAGGAACTTGAGAGCATGTAACTAGCTACGCTGCAAAAAAGTCCTGCTCCACCTTTCAAAAGTAGCATTGTTTGGCTATTCTACAACCAACAAATTTCACAAACTTTATGTTCCCTTTTTGGAAACACATCTGATAAATTATGTTCTTGCATGCTCGTACAAATAATTTGGTTTTGTTCATCAGGGTGTACATAAATACTCTTCTTTAAAGGTGTGATAGATAGATTTCCCTTTTTTCCAACCCTCCAGTAAAAATTTAACATATGTTTAAAAAACGTTAAAAAATATGTTCTTCAAATGTCTTTGGTTTTCAATTAGAAACATAAAAATATTCAGGTTTTAGGTTAAATTGTTGAAAATGTTTGGGGAGGCAGTTGATGGACAAAATGATTAGTATTGAAAGGAATGTGTCAAATAACTTTTTTTACCACCTCTTACTGAGAAATGATGGGCTATATAACAGCTCAGCTGTGTGATTATGTGCCCAGGTGACTCCATCTCCGTTTTTTCTCCTGCGGTGCATAGCAGTTAATACATTTTACTTACCCTTATTAGAGTATTTCAAACAATTGTATAACAGTATGGGGAGGTTTGTGCTTCATCTGTTGCTTAAGAAACAAGCAATTGCTAGCAGTTTTTCTTCATGTGGTGTACCATATTTATTAATGTGGAAAATGATGTAATGTTTAGGTTCAGTAACCTAGCAATGAACAGCAAGACGATTTCAACACTTGAGTCTCTTTCCCATATGTGGATATTAGAGCTTGAAGGCAGTGAAACAGGAATGAATCGTGGGACACAAAGGAATGTAAAGGACCATGAAGTCTCTCCTTACTAAATCCTGAGCCAGTCTGGATACAGGAAACACTACATTAAATAGAAGCAGCAGCCCTGGAGGCAGCTAAAAGTTGCTATTGTGGCCAGGAGGCTAAGGTACGCTCCCTGCTTTCTTTGCACACGTTAGGCACAGGTTTATTCCAGTAGCTGCTGAACTTCCAACGGGTTTGATCTGCTTTCAAGATTTTCAAAACCTTTGGTCTGGGTAGCCAAACAAACAAGATTCCTGCTTTAGTCAGTAAAAACACATCAGTTCTGCCACAAAACAATTGTTCTGTGCTCATGGGAAAAAAAGGCATGCCTTGTCCCTCAAAAATTGTTCCATTCTGTAACAGACGAACTTTGTGATTGCCTTCTGTGGGTGCCAATTCCTTCACAAATTACTGGTTTGTTTTCTAGCAGGGATCTGTTTACATTTACCCTCTTGAGGTATCAACCGGTGATGAGTCCTTTCTCCTACCGTTTGCCAGTTAAGGGGAAGGGAAGCTTTTGACAAGGGAGCATGCTTACAGGCTACAGACCAGTCCATAAGCTTTCCCATGAATTTCTATTGGGTTTTTTTTCTGACATTTGAATAAGAAAGTCACTTCCATCAAAGTGTCAAAAGAAATCCCATAGGGGTTCTAGGGCTTCAGCCCGATCACCACCAAAGCACACATTAGAAATGCATGGCACCAGGTAGGAATAAGATACAACTGATCTGCCTTATGAGCTTGACCATATCTAGATACAATTTACTGTTGGCACATCAGATTAAGAACGTTTCATTCAACCAACAACCAAAATCATCTATTTATTTATCATCCTACTTACCATCTCTTCCACTTCCATATGCAAGTTGACAAAAAAATCCTTCCAGCATGTTTGTTCATATTTAGATGACTCCGCTACAGAATCCTGACCAGTGTCTATTCACAACATTTATTGTGAACATCTGAGAAGTATTTAATACATTACATTGAGATATTCTAAAACAGATGAAAAATATCACTTTGTCAAAACCGAGGCAACCCCAGAACTGCTAGAATTAGGGTAACTACCTTGGACACTATGGTTTATGGGAAAAAGGCTCACTCCAGCATCTCATTCTCTGGGTTTTTTTTTGGCAGGTGGTCCTTCACATTTGTTTTCCACACTTCTTTACACAGAAGACTTCATTTCACAGAAGGTTTGCTTTCATTTCCTATCAGGGAAATTAGATAACCTTCATCCCAAATTCTGAGTGAGCTGACACATGAAATTATAGACCTGAACTTGTGTTGTATGATTGGAAATACCAAACCTACTAATACAATAAAGGAAGGACATGGGAAGTGCTTATTAATGTAATCATTAAGGGCATAACTGATTTAGAAATTAAAAAGTAAACACAAAGAACAAGTAAGAAGTAATATATGTTCGCCTAAGTTAGAGTGTGCTAGATCAGCCTGACATCTTTAATAACAATCTTTTCTGGGGGGTAGATGAAGTTCAGAAAGAGTGCATAAACTGGATCTTATTAAACTCTTTATGCTACAGGCTTATTTGAGAAATTATTTAATTGAAGAGCAGTGAAATTTGCAGAAGGGTTGTAAAATGAGTAATAAACTGATGGATGGGAAGATAGCTCTTCTAAGAAGTTCAGGCCTTAGAAATGAAGGAGAGAGGCAATTCATGGAATTTCTTGGGTGTCACTGATGGAACCAATTTAATTGTCTGTTTTCATGGGTTGGGATAAAAAGTAGGAAGGTGTTGCTAGTGATGGAAAATTAACAGATCCAATCAATAAAAAGGATTGGCTTGCTGGACAGGAAGAAATGAGTTACATTTAGGTCCAAGCTGAAGCATTGCAAATACCAAAATGCAATAGCGCAAGATGCAAGTTACATACTTGAGGACTTAAGACAAGAACTTCTGCTAGAAGATATGAGATTATCACCTGGAAATTACCAAGGAAGGGAAAGACTGCTGCACTGGCTAATTGGAGGATAAACACCAGTAAAACTATAAGTCACTTTTGATAAGATAATATTTTTCATGGAACAGAATTTCTGTTTTCTGTAAACTCTAATAAATAACAGTGTGAAATTTACCTAAGGAGCCAGGACTTTGGATGAAATATGCTCTTGAGAGACAGGCTATGTACAGTCCGAGAAATACTGTTTTGATGTATCCCGTTATGACAAGGTTCCGGTGTGATCCTTGACAGGATTTGGGTTTTTTAGCTTTTGCTTTTTTTTGCCTTTTTGCCTCTTTTTTTTTAATTTTGCAAAGCTTCCTGACTTACAATTTCACAGTCAAGCAGTCGTTTCAGCAGAAGAAACCACAAGCTACAAGACAATTCCAAAAAACATCTCTAGGGCTAGACACAAAGTCCTCTGAAACAAATGGAAAGATTCACATTAACTTCAGTGTGCTTTTGTCACAAAATATAAATTGCAAAGGTCATTTTAATATATATTTTTTTGCCTATAATTAGGTGGGTTTGATGGAAATTTAAGAGAGAAAAAGCAGGAAGGGATAAAGATGGTATTTAGGTAGCTATAAGGTAGGCATCCTGATAATCTAACTGTGCAGCAAGTTACTGAGCCAGATACACCATTCAGTGCTAGTCCAAAAGATTACTCAGTCTCTGGGTAAAACTCATTAACCTTTAAGTACAACTTAACTAAATCCTTCTTTACAAGTGTCTGCCTCACTGTGCAGCTTTAAGCTGTTTAGTCCTGAGAGGGAGAGAGAGCGAGAGCTGAAAATCTAGTATGCCTCTCTCCACTGATAAAATGTATGCTGTGTATTTATTGACTACCAAATTTTGACAATAAAATAAACATGGAAGTGGAGGTCTTTAAAAGGGTTTTTTGTACTTTTGTTATGATTTATTACTCTGCTACGGTGTTTTTGCAAATAAAACTCTGGTTGCCCTCGCTATCAACTAATATACCTCTGTTTTATAGAGAACATGCTCATTTTATTTCTTACAGTTGATTTTTTATAAGAATATGGATAATCCAAGAAATCCTGTTTGGAAAAATTATATTTGAGAATTCTGAAAATCCTGCTTAGATAAAAAAGTTTATGTTGGGGGTAGGAAGTGTCATTCAGCTTCCAGAGAGGAAAACCTGGCTTAGAGCAAATGCTCCTTTGACTCTGAATGGAAGAAATAATGAAGATTCAGAAAGAAAAGTGGCTGAAGCTGAAAAGCTGAAGATAAAAGGAGGCCAGTCAAAACAAATTGCAAAACAAAGCACACACAACGATTAAGACAACATCCACCATATTCCTAGGATCACCTTCTGGAGAGGACTGCAGTAGTCCCAGCCTGGAATGGCAAAATGTATTGAAGAATTGGAGTCCTAAGTCATTTCCAGAAGACTTCAGAGGAAACAAGGAAAATCAGGAAAGTTATGTTTCCTTGTAATTTGGTAAAGGATTGCTACAGTATTGGAACACTGCACAAGAAGAACACTTCTGTGTCATTGAGACAACCTGAAAAAAGTATGGTACTATTTTAGGAAGCAGAGACAAGCAACATCCAAATTGTTTGTAGGAGATTACCCGTACCTTTGTAATTTGCCATATAAACCTCAAACAGATTAGAATAAACAAGGATTTTATTAAAAAGATGAACAAATACACAAATTAGCATAAGTCAAGCTGCTACATAAGTTCTGGAAGCTAATTAAAGAAAGGATTTGTTTTTCCATACCAGAAAGCAAGGTCATAGGTATAGGGACATGATGAATATCTCCAAATCTTCAAAGCACTGGATATTCAAAGCAGGTAATCAAACTAATCAAATTGAACTATGGATGAGAAAATTACTTTGTCAACTTAAATCATGAAAATTTACAGAGGAGTCAGATTTTTCCTGTTTGAGATGCTTAGTCAATGTTTAAAAAAATAAGGTGTTTTTTCTTTCTACTGAAGGACAAAAAGATCTGTAGGACATGAATGTCTGTGGGGCAGAATCTACTTTGATCTTAAATTCTTGCAAGAATAAATTGTCCAAACATACAGTCCTTGTATCTTGGCTCTCCTTCAGAAAGTATAGGAATACTTCTGAAAAATGTTCTCCTCCAGTTTCTTATTACTACAATTTATTTTGCTTCATCTCTTCTGATAATAACACATAATCTTCCCAAAGACTTTGTGCAAAGGTGGGACAGTTAAAACTTACACACTGGCAGCTTCTGAACAACACCATTTTTAACTCCAAAGAGTCTACAGACTAATAAAAGGGTAACTGGGATTTACTTTTAGGAAACTAATAAATAAGCAGAGCTTATAAATAAGAATTGAAGGAGACCTTCATTAAAACAAATATTGCTTCACCTTTGTGGGAAAGGCTGACAGTTCAGACATCTCAAGAACAAGTAGTGTGGAAAAAAACATCATCTATCAAAGCTGTTATCAGTCTGGTGTAAGACCAAATTTTTGCTTATTTATTGCATGTCTTTGGCAATTGACACAGCAAAACCAAGCCAATTGTACATGGCCTCTTGTTCCCCTTGTCATTATTGGCTTCTCCAAGGTAAACACATCGCAGCTGGAAAACATGATGGATGGTCTCAGTAACAGTGGGACAAAGAAAATAGGGGAGGAAGCATGGGTGAGTTCCATAGTCTCTGCTGATCTCCTGCCACGTACTATGGCAATTTAAAGGACCTGTCTCAGAGATTTTCCTGATACATATGAGGAACTGATGTCCCCAATGCACAGAGATACAGAGCTGTTTGGGAACAGCAGACCCACTGAGCGGACATCTTTATGCTTCACCAGTGAGAAAGGGAGGAGTGTGGAGCAGTCATGTCAGGAAAGCACAATTAACTGTTCAAACAGCTCCTGGACCTTGCCCCTGATTCCAGTAAGAAAAAATTTAAAAAGGCCATTTGTTACCAGCACTGCATTTTATGTCAATCACAGAAAGGGAACACACATTTTGAAGGATTTTTACACATTTCTTCAAATAGATTATACCTCAGGTGCTGTGGCAATTGCCATCTGATTTGCCGTACTGGATCTTAAACTATGTTTTGGCAGGACGTAGCAAGACAAAGTCTGTAACATTTTAATGAGATGGCTTTTGGCTTCCGCACAAAGGCAGAAAAGAAGCCAAAGGCATGCCAGTTCCAAGCTGTGAGTTCCTGTCTAAGCTAGTGTCTCAAGGACATTAAGTAAGCGAAGTATGCTTGTAGTATTAGGATGTCCAATTTTAAAGAAACCCTTCCTCACAAAACAAGAATCCCAACCCCTACCCAGTGTCCTCCATCCTATTGTCATTGGGACTACAAGAAAACCTGTGAGGCTGTGCAACAGCCTTGTGTACAGCCCAGCCTTGCATTAGGGACCCCTTACTGGGACCTTTCTATGCCTAGATTTTCCACAGACCCTAAAACCCCTGAGATTTAAGAAGCACAACATTAGCTCTTCAACAGACTACCTTGCACGTGCACCATTTGCCATGCAACAGAGAGATTACTCACGCACCTGCCCTATGTCCAGACAGATCTGAACCCACCAGGAGTAAATCTCCCGTGCACAAAAGCCCCCTGAGCTGTCCCATGGCAGGTGTGCTACATTGCCTCAGGCCATCACTAGCAGCAGTTCTGTCGGGAAAAGGAGAAAAAGCAACAAATATTTGGGCGCATTCGCCTCTGCCAGCAGCTCCTGATGGCAGGTGGAATGTCAACAAAACCCAAACTCAGTCTCAATAGGAAGGAGGAGAGGAATACCAAAGGAATAAGTTAGCCTAATTACAGAAACTCTGTGATGGCCTTATGTATAGAGGAGACGGAAATCACTTGGGAAAGCTGGAAAGAAAAGATGCCAGGGGAACACTGTCAGAGGTGGAAAAATCATCCACAAAGTAGATGTCTCATTATAGCACAGCAATAGAGTGCAAAATGTTGACAGTTAGTCTGCAGTTACCTGTGCCTGACCCCTCCTCACCCCCAAAAAAGTGAGTTTTGATGCAACCACCTTACAGTACAAAGGTGTTGTAGAGGTTGGTCTCAGACTCCTGCTTTTCAGTGACCAGGGAGAGCGTGTCATCCAGGACCACGATCCACAACAGAAAGTATACTGTAAAGTGGTACTCCCTTTTCCTATGAGTCAGAATGTGTTTTACCTAAATTAATGTGGCTTTTAGGAAGTCAAAGCTCAGCCAGGTGAAAGGAACTGATAGATGCACATGCTTTACCTAAATAACTATAGCTCTTACCAAGCAAAGACTCTGCCAGGTGAAAGGAACAGATAGAGGCAATACTAATAAAACTTTCCTAAAAGTCTTTTATTTTTACTCTATAAAATAGCTTTTCTAAAATGTGCAAGATAAACAAAAATCCTGGGTTGTTTGCTGTAGTAGATGGGTTTATTTTATATGTTTAGGACAAGCAGAATAATTCATTCATGGCTTTACTTTTTGTGGACCAGCCAGCTGGTTTGTGCTTGAGCCAATAAAAGTGTTGCTCCCATGTCCAGGAAAAACAGCAAATGCAATATGAAGAACCATCCAAAACAAGTACCTACTAAAAGTAGATTGCTTAGTCTCTTGGAAATTGTATTAAACAGCAATATGAATGTCAAGTTAATAAAGATATACAAATTCATATCTGCATTTTAACTGACAACCTCAGCATTTTTCCACATTTAAACCACCACAGATTATGCTTGTATGTCTTCTGGCAGATGTAGACGTAGCCATGACGAAAATTTCTGGGACAGAGATTACAAAAACCCCTTACTGATTAGTTCATGAATCAAAGATCCATATTTCACATTTTATGACCACAAAGTCTACCTCAGCATTTGGGAATCATCTGTCAATGTAAAACTTAATGACAAATTAAATTTAATTCCTTTTACTGTTAATCTTTCTTCCAGCTGCACTGGTTCCTAACAGGCATCAAGGAAAAATCCCCATTAGCTGCTAAGTCAGTGTGGCTTTAGAAAACAATTCCCTAAACCTTCTGCGCTTGCTTTCCAGCCACCTCACTTTACAAGAGCTTGAGGAAAGATATATTACACTAGCTCATCACTAGTCCTGGCTCCAACTCCTGCAGTTACAGAATTAGCACATTGAAAAGCTTCTGGAGGGGAGTTCAGCATCTTGAGAAGCCCTAGAACAATTCCCTGTTAAAGGAACAAACTGGCACGTTAAGGGTACATTCAAGGTCTGCCCTCCTTTTTACCAATATTAACAGCAATCTAGGTTTTCCCACTGACATCTCCTGTTGTTACTTTAAGATGCTGCATGCGACTGCTTCAGCTGCCGTGTTGAAGGCCACCTCTTTCCCCTCTGCTGAGAGTTTAATTTGTACTTGGCTATCTGCATTTCTAGTCTCAGGGGAGCACCTCAATGATCTCCTTCAATTTCCAGTCTGAGTTTTTTTGTTGTTCCTTTATCCCCTTGCCCTCCTTCACCAAAGATGGTTACAGATAATAAAATGCCAAACTATTGGGACCCAGTCTTGGATCTTGCTTCTTTTCACAGCACCTCTCACTGAAAAGCATCTTCTTTCCTTCATATGCACACCATGAACTATGTGTACACACATCACTTGCAGTCCCTTCAGAGGTTCACCTACATCTCCAAGTCCCCTCTGCAGTTCCCCAGAACATGAGACGTAGTTACTATCTCCATTTCTTACAGTCAAAGGGACTCGGCTCATTTCAGAATTAACCTGGAGATTTTCATGGGTGGAAATCATGAGCTATGTACCTCTTCAAAACATTAACAAATAAATCCACAAGATGAATTGTTTGAGAGCTGCCCTGCAGAGAAGGACTTGGGGATACTGGTGGATGAAAAATTGGATATGAGCTGGCAATGGGCACTTGTAGCCCAGAAAGGCAATAGTATCCTGGGCTGCATAGAAAGAAGCACGGCCAACAGGTCGATAGAGGTGATTCAACCTCTCTACTCCACTCTCATGAGACCCCACCTGGAGTACTGTGTCCAGCTCTGGGGCCTACAGCACAAGAAAGACATAGACCTGTTGGAGAGGGTCCAGAGGAGGGCCACAAAAATGGTCAAAGAGCTGGAACACCGTGCTTATGAAGAAAGGCTAAGAAAGTTGGGGTTCCTCAATCCAGAGAAGAGAAGGCTCTGAGGAAACCTTATTGCAGCCTGTCAATGTATAAAGGGGGCTTATAAGAAAGATGGGGAGAGACACTTTTTACCAAGGCCTGTAGTGACAGGACAAGTGGCAATCATTTTAAACTGAAAGAGGGTAGGTTTAGATTGGACATAGAAAGAAATTTTTTACAATGTGGGTGGTGAGACACTGGAACATGTTACCCAGAGAAGTTGTGGATTTCCCATCATTGGAGATGTTCAAGGTCAGGTTTGACAGTGCTTTGAGCAACCTGATATGGTCAAAGATGCCCTTGTCCATGGACTCGCTGATCTTTAAAGATCCCTTCCAACCCAAACCATTCTATGATTATATGATTTTATGAATATGTTCATTGATCATTATTCTTTAACATTAAAAATTAAGTAACACTTAAAGGTCTCCAATGGTGTTTCAATTCAGGAAGGACATCCTATGAAAAGTGTTCACTTGAGCTTTCCTGGTTTTATCTGTATTGCCCCAACCTGCTTCTTGCCATCTTCCAGTGATGATGACTCATGAAGTCTCATGCATCCCCTCGTCATTATTTCAGAACACACACAAATATAGAGTTAGCCTGGTTTTACTACTCTATTTTACCATATTCTGTCTTCAGTCCCACCTCAAGACTATCATCTATGTTTCTCGTTAAAAATAATAACAATAACGAATAAATTCTGAACAGACTGGAGATATTTGGAAATATTTATATTCAAAAATCTAAATAAAGAGTGTAATAAAGAGTGGTAAAGGTGCAAATCTGAGTGTAGCCAGAAGTAAACACACCAGACTGACAGAATTTTAATGCAGCTAGGCATATGTGGCAAGAAAGAGAAAGAAATTAAAGGTCACAAGTGTATATGTTTTGGTAGCATCCTGAAAAAAAGGGTATTTACTCTGTGTCCAGTAAACATGGACATAGCATACAGATGTTTTAACCAGAGAGAGAAGAGCTGAAGAGAAATAATTCATCTGAAGTAAAAGAGGCAATAAATATGACTGGATATTGTAGATACAAAAATCCTTCAGCACCTTTACAAAAAAACAATTTTAATGACTTCCCTTGACAATTCTTGTAATTGTTTCATATATGCTTACACAAGAACTCAACATGTAGCTAATACTCAAGTTTTAGCTAACCATACTACTTCTGAAAGTCACTGGACTCTCCTAAGGTATTTCTACTGTGTTAATTTTTCCACTCTATTTCCCTTTCAGTCTCCTCTTTTTCTATTTTATTTCAATCTGCTGGAAAAAAGCTGATGCGACATTGACTTGAAAAAGGAGATCCCATACATTTTGTGTCTAGATGACTCTTACTGAAGAGTATCAGGCAAAAAAGCTGTTGCAGAAAATGAAATCCTGGATATTGATTATGACATTCATGAAAAATGTTGATATATCATATGCAAAAAAGGAGTATAAATTAACATCTGCCTGTCAAGAAGATGACAGATATCTGTTATAAAATACCTGGATGGTCTTTTCTTTTGGGCTCAGCAACCTGCTCAAATGTCATTCAATTAAAAAAAAAAAAAAAAGTTAACAGACAAATGACAGGCTTTTTCACATACCCAACCATATGCTATAAAATTTGTCAGCAAGGAGTGTTCAGCCACAGGGATAAAGGGAGACAGATGATTAAAGAAGTTGTTTGGCTTGCTTGCATGAAGTGCCACACTAGATCCTGGATTTGGGGTCAGGAAGAAGTTTTCTCACAAAGACTAGTGGAGACAGTAAAAGTCTTCTCTTTCCTCTGGGGAAAAGAGTTGAGCATGGTCAATCTGAAGACCCCAGCCCGGCCTCAACGCCTCGGACTTTCAGGTGGCAGAGTGGTCATGGGTTGTGGATGCTATGACAACTGTTGGCTAAGTGCTATTGTTGTGACTGTTTACCAAGTGGTCACCACTAAGCTACAGATAACTCCTCAATTTAGACAAAATAGGTACAGGCAAAGAAGAGCAGAGGGACACAAAGAGGTAGCATTTGGTTAAACTTAGGAAAACCACATCAGCTGTTTCTGCTGTTACCAAGGAAGGGAGGTAGAAAAAGTAACATTAATCTGCTGGTTCCCTAGCAGTGCCTGATGGAACAAGCTCACCTCCCTTCCAGCTCTCAACAATTAGACAAATTTAGTGGTGCAGGCTGTGGAGAAGCCAACAGGATTGTCAAATTGCATCTCCAGCAATCGCATGGAAATAGAAAGGTCTGCAGAATATTTTCATTTCACAGCCCAAGTTCACTGAGGGCCACAAATGCTTGCCACCAGCCTAGGAGAAGCTCACAAGCAGAATCCTCAATTCTAATGTGCTGCAAGAGGTGAGCAGAAGATACTAAGACCAGTGCCACTGTCTGAGCCCCAGTAGCAGGGATTTGTTGACTGAAACTCCCAAACAGTCATAGGAAGTGGTTCACACCCTGCGTGCCAGAAGAAACCACCCCTAATGTTTTTTAGTTAAAATTGAGGGTTTAATAACATTCTTGCTGTTTTCTCTTGACTGAAGTACACTCACAGCTAAATTAGGAACACGTGGATTATTTTCTCTGATAAGATTGAATGGATAATGCCTAGCATAGTTTTCCATTTTAATTCTTGTCAGATGTGTAAAGGGATGCTCAGATTCCCAGTCGGTGTGGGCTCATGAGGATGCACTGAAAGCTAGACTCAGTCAAGCTTGGTACTTTGAGCATCTCCAGACTTCATCCTCTGACACTGCAATTCACAAAGTTCCCTCTAGAACATATCTAAGGAAAAAAAAACCCTGTACAAATCTCACGCTGACAGATGCAGAGGGGCTAGTTGTTGTTTCTGGACATATGTTTGATTATTGCTTTGGCCGTGAAACTTATAAACCTCAATTACCACTCAAGAGAGTTGTCTCTTCTAATCAAATCATCTCTTAAACAGCCTGGGCCCTCTCCAGTCACAGCCACTTTTTTTGCATTTGTGGGATGACTAAGCTGTTCTTCCAGGTTTTCCAGCTTACCTTTAAACTGAAAACAAGTATTTACACAGCACAAGCAGATCTAGCCAAAGAAAGCTTTCACGCTTCACAATGTCCTAGAATACATTCCCAGAGTTAGTCAGAATACAAATGCTAAACAAGAACAGTTTGGGGACAACTTTGAATTCTGACTGAATCACTGTGTTTAAACTCTTCCTTAATGAAAAAGGAGCATAAGAATGCCCATTTTAGGGCTTTTCTTGAAAAAGCTTCTCTATTCACATACAAAACCATATCCTTTAGGCCGCAACTAAGTGTATAAAAGTACCTCAAGAATCTTACTTTCCATCTCAAAAGACATTACTTCCTTTAACAAAAACTAGTTCATGAAATTAGATGGACACTGTTGTCACAAAGGTTTTTAACCCATTTTCTTTGTAGAAAAAGGCCTTAGGGAGCTTGATTAGAACACTGTAAAGAGTGGGATACAAGCATAGACATCTACATCTGAGCTAATCACTCTAGGCTCCCTTCACTGCCAGTTGAGAAAAATAGGTACTTCTGGGCCATAATTCATCTGTCGCTGAAGTTGGTGGCTAAAATAGATTGGACAAATGATGCCCTAAAAGTGTCTGTAGCTCTTCATTGACTCCAAAGGGAGCCTGGGCTGACTAACTCGGAGGTAAATTTCTACACTGTAGACAACAAAGTCAGATGAGCTGGAGCACACCCTAACTTCGAAGGGAAGTTAAAGTGAAAACTAACTTTTCTGTTGCTTTCTTTTCAAAGCCAAACTCTGCAGCTGGACATAATTTTTGCAATGAAATAAAGGTGAAATAAAGATGTCACCGTTGGGACATGAGTGTGGCTGTATTGTTTGTAGCGGAAAGCAGAGTTTCATGGCTGTTACATTCCCTTGATAATTTGACCATGTGCCATACTTCCTATTGCTCGTCCCAGCTGCTGTGGCACTCATGGATCAGGTCCCTGGGTACCAGCCTGCACAGCCATGTTCCTACACTGTGCACGTCCCGCTCATTGCTGATCTCCTGTTCTGTTACCACTGGCAGTAAATTAGGTTTGTCTGCTTGGGATAGTATTGCTTTTTTTCTTATGAGAACAGTATCTGGAATCAGATGTTTAGGATCAAATGTTTGCTAATAACCTCTGGGTGATTTTCATCTAAGGCCAGTCATTTCAGTGGAGCTCTGGTCACCTGTTTCAAAAGGGATGCAATACAACTATGAAAGGTACAGAGAAAAGTGAAAAAGTTGATTAAAGGTATGGCATAACATCTGCATGATGAGAGATTAACTTAACTGGAATTGTTAAGGTGGTAAAAGAAAGGACCGCAGGTGGAAATATGGTAGAGGTATATAAAATAACGAGTGAATGAAGAAGAAATATTGTTCAGATCATCATAATATCAGAATAAAGGGGCATCAAATTAAAATATCAAACTGCAGGCTTAAAACTGAGCATACTTAAACTACAGAATCATCTGCCACAGGAGGCTGTAGAGGTCAAAACTCTAAATGGGATCAAATCTAGGAAAGAAAAGTTAAGGGCTATTACATGGAAAAATTCCCTTGGTTTGGGAAGTCCCTACACCAGGAGCTGCAGCATGTGAGCAGGCAGAATCAGAGAACCCTTGCTCCACACCTGCAGTCTGGCCCAGGCATCTGCTGCTAGTCATGGTTAGAAACCTCCCTGGAGCTAGGTGAGTTCATTACAGCTGTTTTACAGTTAAGATTAACTGTGGAGACTTTCTCCCCATAGTTCTTCCACAGAAAGCCTAGAAATCCCAGTCTCCTACTGTTTCTGCGAGTCCATTAAACCCCGGGCTGTTAGGGAGAATCTAAGGGCAAGAAGTCATTTAACTTGCCATTTAACTCATTTATTCCTCCAGTTTCATAAAGCTACGTAGAAGGCAAAGTTGCAGACATACTCGTCCCCTCGGTGTTTCAGTGCAGGTGTCACTGCACTCAGCATGTCATTGTGATGCCTAATATAGGGTTTTTACTCTTCCTGCAACAGTGTAGTGCCACCTCGTTGCTCCTAGGTCAACCTCATGAGTTCTGCCCCCAGAACCAGCACCTACTTTTCAGCACTGCTGGACTTCACAATGCACAAAAGTGCCTGGTGAAGCCGGAACAAAACTTCTTCGTTGTGACTCCCAAATGTGCAATTTTGTTTGACTACGAATGGTAGAGGCAGGGTGAGGGGAGCTGTGACAGAGCAGAGAGCATAGGGCAGCACTACTTTTTGCAACAATACCCTGTGATCCACCTGAGCAGACCTGATCCTATCTTGTCAAAATGTCTGGGACTAGAGAGGGGGAAAAATAGGAGAACTCCTGAGAGTAAAACAGTCAAAGCAGGATGGCACAAAAGGGTCTGAAAAAACATGAAAACAAGTGCAGCCGTCAATGAACAAAAAAGGAAGAGCTGTGATTTCTGTGCAACCTTGTTGTGAAAGGAGAACTGAAATAGGCTATATTTAGAAAACAAGAACTGGATTAAGATTTGTGTTCCAAGTCTGAGAGGTTACTGCTGTGAGCAAGAGCTGGCCATCTCTGCCAGTTCCACGAGTGTTTGAAAGAGCAAAAGGTAAGAAGGTGGAAGAGTCAAAAGCTGAGACCAGTGGTGGTGGCTGCTGCTGCTGCTGCTATCTTTGCCTCATTCAAAGCTACGTATGCACCTGAGTACATGAATGCTCTTGCAGAAGCTGGAAAAGCTGAGCTGTGTGGAAGTTCATGGGTCAGAATACTACCAGGAGCATGGCACAGGGTTGTAATGCACAGAAAAAAATCATCCATGTAGCTGCACAGAGAAAGCGTTACCTCATTACCTCTGCAGAGCAGAATCAGAAATTATCCCTTTTTTCCTATTTCAGACTCCTGGAGATGAGAAGTCTGGCTTGTCTAAACTGATGCACTCTTTAGGTGCCTATATGTCCTGAACACCCAATGCTATCATTCAGAGAACGGATAAGCAGATGGGGAGGGCTGCCAAAGTAAGCACTGGGACCTGTATTCACTGCTTGACATATTAATACATTTATAAGATAATACTGTCCTTATACACCCTTGGGGACAGGAGGAAGGCGAGGATATTTAGACACAAGATCAACAGTATTATATCGATTTCTACTTCATACTCCCCTTGCACTGTGCTCCAAGCAGTGGCAATGGAAGCAGTCAGTCCTAACTCTCTGTTTCACAGCCATTGGGAGGAAATCTTAGTAAGATTGTCTTTCCAAGAGCCCCAGAGCAATCAGTTTATCTGTATGCTCAGTATATTAACCACAATTTTTGTGAATTCTGCCCATATACTAGAAAATACTTGTGCCCTGATGTTACAAGTGCAGTTCTAGGCCACTCAGACTGTTGCTAACAGACAAGGAAGAAAAGAGTGGAAACTGCTTGGATTTATAAGAAGGACGTCAGTGCAATGAACTTGACTGAATGAAATCATTAATTGCCAGAGCTGTAGGCAAACATTTCCTACTTCGGTCCATTCTGTTTCTAATTCTGCTACTCCAGAGCTACAGATTTGCCTGCAGAGCAGGGCATAGAGAGGTTGTGCTGGGAGAGCATCACTGCAGGCAGCAATGCAGGCAGCACTGGCAGCGGGGCAGGTACAAACCACCTGGCCTGGCAGTCAGACTGCACCAAGTGCCATTGGCATGAAACAGGAACCCACACAGCCAGAAAAGAGCACTGCTGGAAGTTTTGGCCAATTTATGGATGTCTCAGGACTGTGTGGGAAGAGAGGCAGGAGAAAGACAAAAAAAAACCAAACACCAAACACCACAAAAAAGCCCCCAAGAAACCACCAAACACAAACCAAACCGGTACAGAAACAAAGCAAAAGACTTCATTTGGTCTCAGCTGGACTGCCTTGTGGGATCCACTTTGCATGTTCCCATATGCAGGAAGCAGAGAAAAGATGGGGAGATACCTCCCAGTTCTCTGCAAATATAAGAAAGTACAGCACTAAAGGTATCTGGGAAAAGGAAACAGAAGATAACCTTACCTTTTTTTTTTTCTTTTTTTTTTACCTTCAACAAGACTGTCTGGAACAGTTACATACGATGATTGAAAAAAAAGAGATGTCAAAATAGGTCTGATGCCTGCAGGTGAAAATTATAGAAAATTAAAAAAAAACCACAAACATAATAAAACTCTTAGAGATATATGAGAGCTGAGATCAAGCTTTGCTCACTCAGAATCAAAAGCAAAGGCTTAAGCCTTGCTTACCAACAGCCTAGATGGATCCTATCTTTGGGACCATTCTCCAAATTACATGCAGGAAAGATGTCACCCTTCTGACCATGGAGGCCTTTATACAACCATTCCCAACCGCACAAACTGCTCTGCACATGATGGAAAGCCACACAAAGGTACATCAGGCATGTGGGACATTTGATCCTGTTGCCTAGAATCAGTCAGTCCTACAGAATGGTTTGATTTTCACGACTGGAGTATGCAAGTCATTTGTACATGTGGTAAATGCCACCTTGTTAAAAAGGAAAGCTAAAAGTGTTTTTCAAAAGCATGTGTGCACTCATCTTGCAAATGTAGCCTCTAATTTTCTGGATAGTTGTAGAGATTTCATTTGCTGAAATGCTGAAAACACCCACCTCTTGCTGTAAATACACCATTAGCATAGTATTAATAAAAAACTTTTAAAATCACACTCTGGATTTCTAGTTGCGTATCCACACAGAGATTAGGCTAAGTCAGAAGAGACAAGGAGGTATTAAAAGTTGCCCAGTCATCAAACAGAACCTGAAACAGACACAGCAGATAGTAAGCTAAACACTACCTACACATTACTCAGCCAACAGAAATCAATTCCAGCTAAAGAAGCAAATGTAACCTTTCTGCTTCCTATTGTAAATGAAATAATTTCATCTAGAGTCAGGGGAAATGGTAACTGAAGCACATATGACAAAGCAAAATTTACTATGCTATCAGTAGAAGCAATATTCATGAATGAAAAAAAAAAAAATCATCTTTGGTATTCATTGTGGATCTTGCTGAAGCGTTGCTCAGCTCATGTAACAGCTTTGCTGAAGTGCCGAGCAATGTGGGCTTGAAAGAAGCCATTTACCATGCAAAATCCATCGACTTTAATGAGCTTAAATGTAAAAGGAGAACTGTGGAATATGCAGAGCCCAGTCCAAGAGTGACTAAGGGAGACAAGGTTATTAAGCAGAGGAAGGTCAGATGCCGTGTGGATATAATGTGAGCATACAAACAGGATGGATCTTGGTTACAACGATCAGTGTGAGGGTGGAAGGCAGTATCTAATCTGTTTTGGACTCTGCAGCTTGTTTTGATGAACGTATGAAAGAAAAGTTGGAAACCGCACAGCTATTTATTGGATCACGGGGTGTGGTTTGGTGTTGATACCCTGTCACAGCAATGTTAGCTAACACCTTGTCAGGATGAGCTCCTTGCTGACAATAAATGTGTCTCAGTCTTTGCTTCCTAACTGAGCTTGTGGTCTTTATCTGTGGACCAAATTCCACTCTGGAGTCTGAAGACAGCTGGTTTATCTGCACAAGAAGCGCTGAGAGCACAGGGATGTTACAGTAGTTTTCAGCATTGATTGTTTGAAGTGCTGCTGGGCTTTCCACCACACTGTGCACTCCTGTAGCTACCCTGCATTTCAGTAGTCACCCCTACCCCTTCCTTCAGGAGGAAGGAGATGGAAAGAAGGCCTTTGGTGATTGCCCTTCCCAAGGCCAAAGAGTTGTGTCCTAACTCTTAGTAGGGCACGGTGTTTGTAGTGAACAGAAAGGCAGGACAGGAACAATAAAAGGTTTTCTTTCAGCTTCATTTCACACTTCCCCAGTGAGCTATGAGAGGACAGAGATTTTACTCATAAACCATACCTTCAAGCAGACGTCTTACTCGGAAAAAAGCAGTCTGCATCTCATTCGCAAGAGATGGATGAACAGATCCTGTCACCAGGGCAAGTGGGTAAGTCTAAACTCTCATGAATGTTAGCAGACACTACTACCACGATACTGTTGCTGTCACTCAGGATGAAGAGCTGTAGGTCCACTAAGGCTGGAAGGTGCAAGAAGAGACAAATCACTGTGGGAAGAGGGGACGCTGGAGAGTTTAGCCTTGAACACTATTACTTCTTTATACAGATTTGCCCATCACCTATCCAAAGAAGGACAGCATGACAAGTATTCTTAACTTAAAAGCTGAATGGCATTTAGGGAGAAAGTTCTCACCTCGTGTTAGGAAGAAGATTGAGCTGCTGAAGAGACTAAAACTAATATGCGATAGTGTGCAGTGTGGTGAGACACACATTGGGAAAGGATATTCTACAAGGAAGGACTGGAAAGCAATGGTCCTCTGCTGTTCTTCCTCCATAGGTGCATGGATGAGCATGTAATATCCTGGATACCAACTCTTCTACCTGAGGACTAAAGGAACACATGGCTTATTTCTCCTTTATGCTTAATTTGCTTACCTGACTTCTTTTGTCCTTGATTGTCTTTGCCATCTGTGGTTCTGTGACTCTATCTCAACAGTTTCTCTTGATCTGCTGCAGATGTGTTCCAAACTCAAGTAAATTTTTAAACAATCCTTATTTACTTGTTCAAAAGTATCTTTTCAATGTATTGTGACATCTTTTGGATCCATTATGGATTTGATATAATGTCTTTTTTACTTGCATATTATTTTAATGCTTTTGAACACCAATAGAATATTAAAGAGGAAAATACATAATTTTTGATGCCAAGAAGGAGGCTGGAGGTGGAATTTTTGTGTACCAGAATGCATCTGCTGCAGGTATTAGCGAAGAGTTTCTTGAGCAAAGACTGGTTTACTGTTTTAGGCACAGAATATTCTGTATTTCTATGTTAAAAGAAGCGTTGCAATTAAAAATGAATACTTGCTTTATCATCACACTATCACGTTTTTTTAATTATCTATTTTTAACAGAAAGGAGGCAATTGCGACTACCACAAAGGGCAGTCATTGAGTGATTAAGATTCCTGCCCTAATCCCTGTTAACCTGAGGGATCCTTTCAACACTACACATAACTGCATTTCCTCTGCTGTGGATTACATGAAATACTTTCATTCCATCGGGGGGAAGGAGCGCTTGTGATTTAATGTATTTGCTCTTTACATGAAACATTTTGGACCTCTGGCCGCACTGACTCTTAGCTGCTCTAAGCAAAGGTAAGTGACACCTTGACATCCATTTCACATTCCTGGATTATTAGGAGCCAGAACAGTGCCACTTCTAAATATACATGTGTGTCCCAGTTTGGTGAGTGAAAGTAATTTACGGGGTCTTGAATGTTGTGAGTATTAGCCACAGCCATTACAAAAGTCTCCTCTTTGTAACAGCAAGTAAAATGTACAGCATATGGGCTGGCTAGTTTCTCTTAAAAATTGCTTCTGTAATGGTTATTTACAACTTATCCTCGCTGCATGAAGATAAGTGGTTTAAACAACATCCATGGTAGAAACACATGATGTTGTACCAGGGAAAAAAAAACAACCTACCGAACCTGGCTGAGGATACTCTGTTCCTCGCTTTCTCGTTTCTGTAAGTGTCTAGATTATGTGAATGTCTGTTCCGTTACAGAGCTTCAAATGGGGAAAAATGAGATGTATTATTGAGCCAGGCCTGTTTTCTTATTTTTAGTAAAGGAAACAAACAATCCTCAACTTGAATCACCCTGGTTGCAGTACTCATCACCAGTCCAAGAATCTGACACAATGAACAACACAGAAAAGCAGTTTGAAATATCACTTCAGTCTTGTTCATATCTGGTACAACTGCAGAGTTGAAACCATTTAACTAAACCAGGTTGCGTCCCTTTTCCCTCACTCCCTTATCACAACTAAATGTACTGCTCCTCCCACATGAATATTGGAGTGACTTGAAAGCTGCCCCGTTAGGCCGTGTTCAATAACAGCAATTTAAAATCCACCAAAGTCTCTGGATCCAACATTTCCAACTAGCTGGCTCTGCGTGGCTTTCTGCGTAGGCAGCAACTTACCCGGGGTGCCTGGGTGACACTTCAGAGGCCGTCAGATGCTCCCAGTGCTCTTTGTTGGCTGGGCACAGGGACTGAGGGAAAGGACGATATTCTGCTTTCCCAGCCCTGCTTCTCACAGCTGGTCTCTGCAGGACATTCCCCTCAACCGCAGGTCTTCTGCCTTCAGCAGTCGGTCAAACACCGCTCCAGCCAACCTCAGGGGCACAGCACCCCCAGCCCAGGTGCAGCCTCTTTAGAGGGTGAATAAAGGATTTTCCTGATTTCTTTGTCTTAAGCATAAGACTTGCTTTTTATTTAGAGTTAAAACAGTATAAGTTAAGATCATCAGTATAAGATGCTGAGTTTATTAGTTGAGCAAATCACAATGCCCGGGTCCATGCACCAGAGGCCAGACTGCCCTAGCACCTGGTTTTCAGCCAGTATGGATCATTGCTAGCAGGCACTATATACCAAATATCGACATGTTCGGAATAATAAAGTTTAACATGATGTATTTTTCCTTTGGCAGAATCCTCACCCTTGCCTAGTTTCTGCACCTCTCCTCTGACACCACCTTTTCTGACATTCTTACAAAAGCCTGACACGAACGGTTTCCCTTTCATTAACATAGCATTGCAACAGAAACTCTTCAGTGAACTGAAGCTGGATTACTACCTCCCAGTCACTGGCTTGTACACAAGATAGGTATATTTTGAAATCCATCTTTCCAGTTAGCAGTGATGCTGTAATTACAAAAATGGGCAGAGTGGCCTCACCACTGTGTGCTCTCGAGCCCCGGGCTGCCAGTGCCGTTCCGTTGCTGACACCACTCCCAAGCTAGAATTGAGCTGCAACACAGACATCCCCAGTTTTGGCAGACGTTGGTTAAGCAGGTTTGTATTTCCTTCCTTGGTTGCATGTATAATTTCATCATTGCCTCCACCTGGATCCAAATGTGTGCTCTATTATACTCAGGACTAGCCTTTCTGTAACACACAAGCCAACTTTTTAAGTTTAGATGTCTGAAGTTTGTCCCAGATCTGTATTTAGGGTCTCATAAAGCTCCTACTAAATTCACGTGAAACAGGTTCACTCCTAAACAGCAGAATTGGCTGAAGTCACCCTTTACTTCCTGGTTTATTCTTATACCAAAAGTATGAAATTTATCTTTTTCAAAACTATCAAAACTAATTCACAGTAAAATTAAAACAGTAATTTACAGTGCTTGAGTCAATCTCCCTCCTGCTTCAGTCGGTTTGGTTTTCACACTGTGAGCCTCGGACCCTGTCTACTTGCTCCCTGCCTACCCGTATTTGCCACTATAGCTGCAGTCCCTTTCTCAGTGCAAGAGTGCCTTACTCTGCTACAGATCTTCACTAAATCCTGTGAAGATCTCCTTAAAAATCGCTTCTTCAGAGTGTTTTGTAACAAAATCCTCACAGGATGTACTGTTTGCTGCAGCCCAGATATTGAAAATCATACTGAATATTATGTCTGCTTTTTAAATGTCAGTGGATTGAAAGGAGTTTGTCATCTCTGACGGTAGTCTATGACTTTATGCATAATTTTGATGTTTAAAGTTGTTTTCTTAGAAAAGACTCTACCATTACGTATTTAGTCTAGCTTGCATCAAACCATACTCCCTACAGATGATCAAAACTTTGAAGACAACCAAGTCACCTAAAAAATCTGCCAAGAGCAGTTACATCTCTGATTATTCACTAAGGCATGGTAGAAAAAAAACCCTGTCTTTCTGGGCGAAACTAGTGTGGCTACCTAGGTCACAATTTTTTATTCTTCATCTTAAAGGTGTTTGTACTTTTCCCTTTAAAAAAAAAACAAGCAGTTTAGTTCAGAGGAAGAACATACCAGGGGCTACATCAAAAAAGACTGTCCTCCACTCCGAAGGAAAATGTTCTCTATCCAGCAAAGATAGGCCAATTCTTTCCATTTACAAAGATGTCATCTACTTATTATTTCTCCATAAAATTATGTTTTGACTTCAGCTTCAAAAGAATGAAAAGGATTTGCAACTACCATTTATAAGTCAAAACCACTGAAGCATCAAATCATATCAGACTCATAAAAGTAGAAGACTTTTGTAAGACCGAAAGCTATGCAAATGCTACTTTGCAGATATATCGCATCAGGAGGACCACAAGAGTACAGTCTTCAAATTATAACAAAAAAAGGTTAAACGTATATACCATTTTCTATTCTTATTGCAATCATGCATATTCATTAAAAGATTTTTCTTTTTTCAGCTGTCTACAGCAGCAGTACAAGAAATCAGAACCATTTTGCCTAACAACGTTTGTTGAAGATAGTTATGAAGATACTGGACTGATTTAACCTTTTCAATATCCTATAATTTTGACTAGCTGGCATCCTGCCCCTACCTGGCAGCCCAGAAGCTGAAGCCACAAGTGTTAAGCCATCAGCTGAGCTGTGGAAGAGCTTTCAAAAGGTCACTACAGTACACTCAGCTACTGCCTTTCACAGCTTGCATCGGGGCTCAAAACCGCCTTCCTGTGCCGAAGACAGCAACCCAAACCCAGAAGAATGGGTATGCCTACTCTGTGGTTTGGAGGCAGACAAAAACTTCCTCTGCTCACGCTCCAAGGTGGTTGGATGGGAGCCAGCTATGATCTGGAAGTGATATGGATATATTTGCATAGCAGTATGGCCCTGTGTTTGATCCAACATGTTCCTCGGAGGCACATACGCAACACATAGAAGGGAAACGTTTCACTGCTGAAATACAAGTCTCAGGCAGTGCAACCTTAGGAAATGTCACCCCCATGAAATGCCTTGAGAAACAGAGGGTGAAAGTACAATCAGAATCTTCTGTGCCACTCTCGTCTCCTTCACAGAAAGGTTTCCAAATACTTCATTAATAATACAGACTCTTCACAAGGCACCAGATAACTCCAGCCAGCACTGGACCAGCTCATAGAATACCAAAACTTTTCTTCTGTTTGATTTTGCATCTTGGCACAGGAGACTATTTCAAAGCAGGGAATATGCATTTGAACTCTGACTTCACGTAATGGGCAAGTATGGGGAACAGAGAGAAAGAGAGCCTGGGAGGAAAATCTTTGCAACATTTCCAGAAAATAACAATTCCAGTTGGGATATTTGCAAGGATAATGTTGTCATTTTCTGCGCGTTAATACCAGAAAGCATGTTCAAGTGCTCTCTGTTTACAGTGTGAAAGGTTTCAGGGCTTTTTTACAGGTTTAACCAAAGTAAAGAATGATCACTTACTTCTAAGCTTTGTATTTACATCAGAGTAGAGATGAACTCTCTGGTCTTGTATACAGGCTGGTTAGCAGACAGGACACATGGGACAGAGAATCACAAACCTGTAGATGGAATTTTAAACAGAAGGTTGCATCTTATTATCTTTTAACTTTAATATCAAGCCTTCTCTGTGTCAAAGAGCCTGGCATTCCTTGAGCCTACTGCAGCATTAAAGCAGCCTCATGCCAAGCAGCAACTTTTGAGATTGGCCTTTTCATCCTCCTCTGTCAGATTCTGTTTGCCTTTGACTATTCTCATCTTCTTCCTGCAGGGAGAAATGTGGTGCACATGAAGGTAGCTGGAGCAGAGGCCGTAAGATCTCTTCTTCATCCAAGCTAACAGAATCAGCGGTTATTTCAAAGGTTTCATTTTCACCTGTGAGAGCTGTTTCCTTTGAACTTCTCACTTGCTCTGGACAAGTTTAAACAAAAAAGCAAACTCCACTTTGTGTGGAGATTTTAAATTTTTATTTGTGCTTTTTGTTAACTAACATTGGCATTCTAGCAGAGCAAGTAGGAAAATCCACTAAATACCTTACCCTGAAAGGAAAAAAAAGTCCTGAATTCCAAATTCTAGTTATACCATATGATTAAATAGTGTAGTCAGAAATTCCTGGAAACGCAGTTCAAACACCATTTGGGGCCAGGAAGGGTAAAAGGCGTGCAAAGAAGATTTCTTACTACGTAGACTGATTTTGTTCGCACACAATCAATTCTCCCTCTTTCTTGCCTTATACCTCAGCCAAAGGCAGCAGATAGTGCCGGTGAATCGCTTGTTTATCACTGTCACCAGAAGCAGGATCGATACTGGTCTCTGTCAGATATTTCGAGGATGCAGGAAGAGGAGGAATTATCCCAAGCAGCGCAGTCTGACTCTCCACTTAGCATCCTGTGAGTCCACCGACCTCAAACAATCTCAGCAAACTTACCCCATTTACTGAGACAAAGACTATGTTGGCCTACGGTTTGTGACAGTGGTAGCAGCTTGTGGAGGCAAAAGAGTACCAGCAAATACCATGCAAGTATATTCAGCAGCATTACAAAATCCTGAACAAACCCCTCCAATTTGCATTGAATTACGAAGCTTCCTGGTGATGGACTGAAATCGGTTCTGCACCACATTTAAGCCAAATCAATAAAAGAGATACAAGTGGACTGGACTCAGATACACTACCATCTCCAGGTCTGAGGCACAGCCAGATTTCCATGTTCCACTGGCCAAACCAAGACTGTGGAAGTTGAGGAAAACAAAGAGATACTTTCACCTCTTCGGCAAGGATAGCAACATAACATAACGGAAAACAGCTGAAACAAGACAGGCAGCAACATAACTTCTACTTAGTCAGTATGATTTCTGGTTTGAAATCTGGGGCAAGATCGGGTACAGTACCTCTGACTGAAACTTTTTCTAGTGCTGATAGTGATCAAGGGCATCTTGACATAAACTCAATACTGGTTTACCTTATAGCGTAAAGTTAAATAACATTATAAAACAATTAAGTATGGAGTACTGGTGTACTCACCACAAAACCTTGCCCTCAACAGAGATGAGTTGATAATTTTTTTCTTTTTTTAAAGCGACTCAGGCACATCATTACACTTATTTCAAAGATCCTGTGTGCCCTATTTTCTCTTCTGTTTCTGGAACCCTTCTTAATGGCAACAGGTACTTTGACCTTCCAGATTCTGTGCATCCTAGTATAGAAGTTAATCACAAAGTACCAGGCACCCCTTCTACTACTCTGCCTTTTTCTTTGCTTTTCCTCCTCTGTCATTTCCAACAATGTGACACAACTTAAGGTACTGAGGAATACAGTGCTCCCTTATGGCATAAGAAATTTTGCAAAAGATGAATATGTTGTGAAACTTTTCCTATGTGCTGTACTGCACATTATCTGCACACTCGAGCAAGGAAGTCCATCAAGATGCTTATTAGGATAGGAAAAGTTCTATATTAAAAGCGATCCCTTTCATTTCCATCTTGCTCTCTACTTTCACTGTTTAACTTCACTTAACTTGTCTAATCACTACTTCTTGGAATGGGAAATGAAACAACCTCTTTTTACATGTGCGGGGGACAGGTATTTTTTTCCTTTTCTTATCATAAGACTTCCACTGAGCCACAAACTCCTGAACATTCATAATTAAATGTTATTTTACTTTTAAATCAGATATTAATGATATATATGATTCATACTCTGCAAATTACATATTCTGTGGGGAGGGACTTCTGTTAAAAGGCACAATAAAGTGAATATCTGGATAGAAGATGATCTGTGTAATAAATGGAATAAGAAACAGATAGACAGCCTTTTCAGGTAGAGATGAAAGTCACAAGTGTGTGTGTGTGAATTAAAAAGAACAGATCCATTTATCTCTGTCTCTTTACACCAGCCCTGAATGCTAAGAAGCATCTGTCAAAAATGCATGTGAGGCAAGAAAGAGCTTTTTGTTTATCTGTGAATAAATTAAGAGCCTCGGACAGGATTTCAGCAGAAGCAAGGTAAGATAAGTTGATTCTCTCATAACCCACTCTGGCAGTTGTCCTTTCTGAGGAACATCAAGAAAGGTTTTGATGGATTTGTTCAGAGATGGAGGGGGAAAATATCCAAGACATTTCACAAGCAGCTCTTTTCTTTCAGTATTGTGTTTCCGATTGTCACTGTTCTCCTTTCAGAGCAGATGGATGTTATGTTTCTTAAGTGAGGACAGGCTAACCGGAGCTGCTAGAAACTTCTCAGGACTGTCCCACTAACGGATGAGTGATACTGGGGAGCACAGAAGCTGTCAGATTTGAAGCATCAGGACATCACTGTGGCCATCATCACTGGTGGAAAGAATGTTTCTACATATAAGGTCAAGGGATCTACTACTGGAAAGATCCAAATGTGCTCACACATGTGGGAATCCTCCAACAGACCAGTCAGACCTCCAAAGAGGATAAATTCAATACCATTACTGATAGTTAGAAACACAAGAACTGCAAATTAGTTGCTACCTGTGCTGTAAATGGTGTATGAATTTGTTGAATAAGTTGTTTGACTTTCATCCTTCTGTTGGAGCAAGTAGGAAAAATAATTTCTATATTGTCTAGAATATATTCTAATAGTCTATTATATTTATCTAATATATTCCCTAACTATATGCTAGGGATTTCTTCAGAGTGACCCAAAATGGCAATGAACTCTAAAATAATACTGAAATCTATAAAGAAGCAGTTCCTGGGTATCAAAACTTTCCAAACCTGCAGAGTGGACCCAGGATCAATAAAAGATAATCAAACTTTGTAATAAAAGAGACGTGGGTGGGAAGAGAGGGGGAAATTGCCTGGAGAAAGAATCGGAGAAGAAACAATGCCTAATAAAATGTTTGATGTTCACCCTCATGGAAGCATGACCTTATAATTACAGTACTCTGAGAAGGTCTCAAATGAGCCCAGTTCAGTTCCTACCTCTCCCAGAGACTCCTGGTACAGCCTTGGCTAATTAATGAAATGTCTTTGTACCATAGAATAGGTAGGGATAACAGTAGCCCTCCTCACTGCCTAGTCATGTCTAGTTAGACTGTTAAAATGAATTGTTTCTTATAAGGTACGAGTTGTTCCTTTCCATGCTTTTGTGCAGGGCACTTAGTACAGTTGGAGTAAAGGCTTTAAGTGTTCTACAAGTAAAAAAACAAGGAGGGGAAGGAATCCATTGCTTCATGTTATTATTCAAGTCTGTTGCCGGAAGGAGTGTAGGAGCTTTTCATCCAAGGGCAGAAAAACCGACCTTGCCATCTCAGCAATGTAAACAAAAAGCAGGGGATGTGCACATGAAGTGATGGGAGCAGCTTACTGCTGGACTCTGCATGGAGAAGTGGCAAGGACTGAGAGTATCCTGGCACCCTTGATCCGTTATCTGCTGTGTGATTTGGGGTATTTTTAGCAATCGCTTTGTGGGGAGACAGAGGATAAATTGTTGTCTGGCAGGTTATGGTAGGGACGTCAGTATACAGCGTTAACATAAGTCAAGGAGCACTGGTACTGAGCACACAGAGAGTGAGTGTAAGGTTCCCTGCTTCATAATGCTCAGGGATGAAATTTCCCCACTGTGAGCTGTAAATAGAATAAATCTGACTCTGCTCATGCTACCATAAATTTTTTTTTTAGACTAACCTAATTAGACTTACCCTGCCTGGGGTCCTCATACCATCCCACAAATTAGCAGTAGCCCTGGTTGTGTGACCCACACACAAATCTAGTAGGGTAGTTTGAGCTGTCATTGTGCTTTTCCTGTTGACAAAATATGTGCGTTTTGTAGCCTCTGGGTACGTGCAATGGCTTGTCTTCTGTCCTCTACTCACCAGAAAAAAAATAATAAGAGCGTTAAACTGTGTATGTGTACCTATTTGTATTTTTAGACAGTTTTAATTCACACAGTGTGGAAGAACACCCTGTACTAGAGGAAGTACTTGGTGGTGCTCTGTTTTCCATGGTAGATCAATAGAGATCATGATATTGGTAGTCTACAACAGGCACATTTTGCTTTGGTGCTGTATATGTTGTTACCACTGATAAAGAGCCAATTTGTTATTTATTTTTCTAGTTATCATCTCACTTGCCTTCTTACCACAAAACTCAACTCCATGAAATTCACTTTAATATTCCAGGTCTAAGCAACGTCACCTGAGAAGCCTTAAAAAGACTGACCTGCAGAAGAAAAAGTTTCAATTTCTGAATTTGAAATGCAAATTTAACCCTATTGATTCCCCTTTGTGTTGAGTGCTTGCCGTGGAATACATGGAATTATGTCAGCCTGGGGACAGGGACAGAGAAATTCTGTTCTGGAGTAGACACTGATAGTCTCGCCACACTTTATGTTTCAGAATCCATTGCTGCCTCTGTCCGTCAGGATAGATAAACAGTTTACAAAGCTAAGTGCAGGATATTCCACGCTCCTATATCTGCAGTGAGTGCTGGGACTTACTTAAAGTGATTAACTGTGCACAAGGAGAACACAAGTGTTTTATACTTTTCAAAGAAGTCTCATTTTTTTCCATTCACTTTTTCTCTACTACTCAATCTCTTTCACATGGTTTCACAGCAGGGGTAAGACCCATGCTCATACAAATGGCACACAAACTTAGGAAGGGATGCTAAAGTAGCTGTAGGTCACCTTCAGCTGTAGACCTTCTCAGTCCTGAACCAGTCCGGAAGATAAAAGACCCCTGGTGATGTTTAGAAAAACCCATATAAATTGCAAGAGCCAGCCTCTGGCTTTAGAGTTACAAAGTTCCCTTACAATAATATGTACTATGGCATAGCTCCTAACATATTCTAGCTTCTTTGTCAACAAAAGCATCAGCTGCAGTGTTCAAGATTTGTCCAGCTTTCAGGTGTCATCCCGGCCACAGTGGTTGTCACAAGGAGGCTGAAGCAGCACATTTGTGCTTGGGCAAGATGTCGTCAAGCTTTCACTAGAGGTAAGTCATTATAAACCCAATAGAGGTAAGTGCCTTGTTCCAAAGGGATTTTGAAGTAATCAGACTGTTTCAAAGGAGATCCTGGGCCATAATAGATAAGATTAAGTAGGTGACGAATTGTAGAAGAGACAATAAATTGTCCAAGCTATCTCTTTTCAAACTCTCCAAATATTTCTAAAGTGTTTTTTTCAACATGGGGCAAATACATGAGCACTATATATGGCGGTCTAGCACTCTCTCTTCTTTGGTGTGACTTCATTCATGGCTATTCCAATTCCAAATAATGTGATGACAAATATTCAGAGCAGGTCGTGGTCTCTTCCCTGTTCTGCATGTATTCACACCTGCCTGAGTAAAGAACAGCGCTGATAATCATAAACATCCCAAGCCTTTCTTGTCTGAGGAAAATAATCCCCCCAGGGATCAAATACTATATGAGATTAATTATTCACACAGATATCAGTAGCCCAGATGGAATATGAATAAAGAATCACTTTGAATTTTATAAGAAACATATTTTTTAAGGAAATATACCCAAGATTAAATTTGTTTACGCTGAAGTTACTTTAGAATTTGTCTGTAGATCTCTAACAAAACCCGCTAGAAGAGAGTCATTCTGCCATAGATCTGGTAGTCCAAACATCCCTTCTGTTCCTGAACTGTCCATCTAATTGTTCGTTTAAAAATCTCGGATTCTATCAAATCCAATCTTTTTAAGCAATTAACACTAACTTAAGAATTATTTCAAGTAGTTAAAATAAATGAAAAGTTTTTCATCCAGTGGCTGTACAAGCTTGGTCTGTTGGTGAGTTTGCAGTGTAGCTAATGCAGACAGATAAATCTTGAATCAGTTTTAGCTTCCTCCCTTTACTGCACCCATTATAGAGTCTCAATTCAATTGCCTCTTGACTTTTCTCCCTTATTTGAAGATCTTGTGGACTTAATAAATAATTAGACATCTGACACATTCTTCTACAAAATGTTTAAAAAAGGTCATAGGAAGGCTTTTTATTTTTGAGAAATGGTTTATTTTCTTAATTTCCTTAGAACCCCATGGGTTCATTCTCAGTTATGGTCTACAAGACTTAGTCATAAACATGCTCTTGTTGTCAGAACGCTCCCTCATTTATCCCTTTGAGTCAAGCTGGTGCAGATTCCAGTTAAACTGATAGATGTATAGGAGACAAAGAATTAGGAGGACTGCAAGAGACTAGGGACCTTAAATCTAGATTTCAAGAGCCAATAGTTTTTCCAAGCAGGCTTGTTGATTCTTCCAGTTCCAGGAATATTTACACATAACTATTCCAAAAAAGGAAGAAATAATTTTGCATGTAAAGAATCTGCTAGAATATTCATTTTGTGACATTAAAAATTAGGATAAAATCCCTTTAAACATTACTTTCTACTTGGTTTTAGTGCAGCTGAAAATGAGGGGGGGGGTGTGTTATCCAAGTTGGACACATGTCTTTGCCATATACTGTTCCAAGAGAGATTGTATAAGACAGTAATGAATGCATATTTCATTTCAGATTTTGCTGTTATTTTAGCAGGGCAAGATATCGTTCACACCACTGAAGCTTCAACACGCACAGCATAACTCAATCATTACAGTTGACAATATCTTCCTATGGCAGCCCTTTTCCCACACTCAGTTTTCCATCCCTGCTTGCACAGCTGTTTAATCCTGTGTGAAGGAAAACACTGAGATCCAAAACATCTGTGGGTTACTAAAAGCTGCCGAAAGTCACAAACTTTCTGATAACTCCAACATGTAGTTAGAGCAGCATGAGGGTGAATAAGGAGGTTAAGCTGGTTCATTTGATAAGCCCAACAGAAAGACTTGCAAGACCAGCTTAACACAATCCAACAAGTTAGCTTATACCAAAGGACGAATGTAAACAGGAGGTATACTTCAAACCCATAATCCATCTGGCCATCGATATTCCAGAGAAAGTAATTTTCCCCTCATAACAGCATATATTAAAGTCTCTCTTGATTTTATATGTAAAGTAGAGTTTTCTCATTGTTCTGAATAAGATATTCTATCACTTATGCATGCTAGTGGCAATTCAGGAGACATATTAGACAAAAAACAAATCAATATTGATAAACTTTTCTACATAAGACTCAAAATGAAGTAGTGAATGAAAACCATCTAATTATTGATCTTCTTACCTACAGCAGGTTTTCATGCATGAGACGTGCATAGCTTGAATGGACCAGTTCCCCTGTCTTAGCAAAATTTTGCTTTTGAAATACACACTCCAGTTAAATGGAGCTAACCTTCAACAGGTTTAAAACCAGAACTAAATCTATGCATTTATCAATACCTTAATTTTTAACACAATTTTATTTTTTCAGTTTCTTGGCTTTTTCGTTTCTTTTAATTATGTTTTCAGAGCACTACTGCATGTCCTTCTGAGAAGCCATTATTACAAGCCTCAGTACTGTGGAGGCATTCCTCATCGAGCCCCAAAGAGTAATAAATTAATTTTCATATAGAATTTGATCATAGCAGCAGAAGAAAAGCTGAAACCCCTACCTACCAATGAGCTGAACATAGATAGCAAATTCCTTTTACACAGAGATAGTTCAAATTCTTAATTGACCTAAAAATCCAGATAGTGTGCCAGAGAACTTCAGTGACCTAAGTTCTTAACTTTATACACTCTGAATTTTTTTTTTTTTTAAAAAAAAGGTATTTCATTGTTAAGGAGATTTGAGTGAGATGAACAACTCTAATACAAAAGCAAAATTAAATTTGGTATTCAAGTGTCAAATGGAGCCACTCTAATTTAGTGAATACTTGCTGAAAAAATCCAACTCACCAAAATATTCATGAATATCATGGTCTTTTCTTTCACCTTGTTGATGAGTGGCTCAGTATATGTAAATTGCTTCGTTATAGTCTATTGCTTTAGAAATTTTTCAGGAAGCAGCAGTTTGGTAAGCACCCGTACCTGCTCGTAATTTCTTACAAGAGGATGAAAGCTCAGAGAAAATGATGTAGCTTGTCTTCCTTTATGCTCACAAATCCAAAAACTCATCTCTGCAGAGTACGAGCTGAAAAAAAAAGTCCTCCTGCCCTCAGCCATTCTGACTGTGGCTGCCTGGTTACTCCAACTCCAAAGAATGAAGAGCACTGAATAAAAAGACGCTGCAGGAACAGCAAGGAAAAATGGGGCATTAATTTAATTCTATTTTTGTTTATTTCAGACTTTATTGTCAGTGTGAGGTAGAACCAGGAAATTGTTTAAAGAGATCTGCCTGTTGTGACTGTCTCAGAAATAGTAGCTTTATAACACAGATAAAAATGTTTTTCAAATATATTTTCGAAGTGGTTGAAATGCTGGTTGTTGTTATGGGACAACACCTGCAAAGAGAATGGGCTTGGATTGTATTCACCATCGGGAAAAGTGGAATTGTAGCCATACCTGGCAAATCTTTGTTCATTTCCCCTTGGGTCCAGTCCCCCAGGTGAATGTTGATGATGATGTTATGCCGCTTTGGAGACATTTTGTTCTTCCGTCCCTAGAGTTTAACATCAGAATCAGGGAATTTAATTTAATCCGAGAGCAGAGACAACAAAGCACGCTGAAATCAAGAGTAAGGGACATTTGTTACCTTGCCACAGCTGTAAGAACCGCACAGCCTGCTGTAGGGTGCAGAGCACCGTGCAGTTCCCCATTTCAGTGGTCCCTCTGGCTATCCCTGACCGCCTGACTGGCACCTATCACTCACGAGAGCAACGAATCTCCTGACGCTACACAAAGAGAGAAGTTTAGTCCTGCCAGCAACAAGTGTCACATCGGAAAGCCCAGTAATGTTTCCAAGGACACGCTTGATTTCTGTGACAGTGCTCAGTCCGGACCTGACCCGGCGTGACTTTGGGGCACAAGCAGATAGCTGGAATCAGCCGCTCTCCCCGCCAGGGTTTCTCAGCAAATGCCACCCGTTTGTGGAGGCAGAGGCAAGGAGTGTGAGATGGAGCTGCAGGCAGAGCAGGGGCAATGCAGGGAGATGGGGTGCAGAATGGGACCTTCAGGTCCATGACTACACAGACAAAGGAAGGAAGGGAGCTCTCTGCTAAGCCAGACCCAGAAGGTACGTAGTTCCTGAAAGCAGGGAGTGGAGACAGAGAGGCATTTTCTAACAGCCCGTTGTCCTAAACTGGACCGGTTGGCTTCTGGCTGTAGCTTGCCTACAGGGTGTCATCACCCTCTTCTAAACACTTACTTCATGTCCAGGTACACAGTAGTGTCCTGATGCAAGTCATCCTACACCCTGGAAGAGAAAAACATTACTGCATTCCTAATATTTCAGCATTAGACATAGTATTTTGGTATTAATCATCCATTTGGGTTTGTACAGGAACATCAGAAAGCTGTGACTTCTGAGGAAGAGTTAGAAAGTCGAATTTAGAAACCAGTAAAAATTCTCCTTCTACAGAATGTGGGAAAAGTGTGTTAAATATGAGGCTCCCATTGTCTTCACGCATCTTTGCATTCAACTAATTTCCCTGTGTCCTTTGAAAAGTCAGTCTCCCATTCCCCAAATGGAGCAGCCTATCTCCGAGGTATTGCAAGAAAACGAGAGAACATCACTCCACTGCACAGCACCTTTTGCTGCTTGGCTCTCCAGACTAAGATAAGTCCTTATCTGCTTTCTAGCAGCAGTCAGAAAGCTGCTTTTCTTGAAGAATCCACTATAGCAAACTATCTCTCAGAAAACAGCCATATTTGCAATTTGCTTCCTAAAAGGCAACTATCAAACACAGTAAAAAAAAGAAAGTTGTTTTAAGTATCAAGTATCATCCACAACCACTTGTGGGTATTTTGAACGATTCTGGTGTTGCAGATACATCTCTTTTTAAAATACTACACACAGGGTCAGTTTTTCTTTGTCTCTTGACTTCATTGCTGCCCCGTTGCTGCAAATTTCACATAACACTTATTCCTATGCTCCATAAACATTTGTTGTTATTTCTCATTTTTCATCCATCATTCCTCCTGAGTTCTTTGGCAGGGGGTTCTAGTGGACCCTTTTCATTTCCTACATCTTTCTGAGTTTTTTTTGGACTCCTTGGCATCAGCTAGCTTTACCATCAGGTCTCATGAGGCCATTCATTCTCACCCCCTCCAAAGTCTCCACAAATTAAACAGCCAGCTTTCTCTAAAGTAACACTTTTAAATTACTTCTATTCACACTTTCCAGCATATTCTGCTTTGCTAAAGAAGATTTCAGGACAGATCTCCATGGTTTGCCTGCCTGAACAGGTTGTCTGGTTTTTTTTCCTACAACTCCCCTCACAGCAAGACACCACATGTAAAAAACACCATCCCACAGGAAACTTGTCTCAAAAACAACCCACTTTCACCTGGGTTTATTGCAAAAGAGATACTGAGGAAGAAACCACAAAAGATGTTTTCTGAGACATAACTAGAACGAGAGTTTTGGGTAATTATTCGTATGCGTATCATTAATGTACATATGCAATACCTCAAGTCTACCCGCAGTAGTCCCTGATTTTGATGCAGTTCAGAATATGCTGAAAATAGGTTCTTTTGTTTTGGTTTCAGAACAGACCAAAGGCAAGCAGAAAAATGTTCACAACACTCAAATAAACAAATATGTATCAGTGGATTTCATATGGATAGACAGAAAAAGGTAGAAAAACAAGAACTTGGGCAAAAAATTAAACATAACTGTAGTTTTCCCTTAGGTGAGTTAACCATCTCTGCAAACAGAACTCTTGATTTTTTCATTTTCCGTTGAGAGACGCTTCAAGTGAAATCCATTTAATGACTGGTCCTCCTAAGGCTGAACTAAAAATTAAAAGTAACAACAGAAATATTTTTTTAACAACTGAACGCAGAAAGAACGCAGAATATATAATACAAATGTGCTATACACCGCACATGTTCTGTAGACTGCAAACAAGCTGCATTCATACTGTGCAAACAGCACAAAGCAACTATAAGGCGTTGAGCGTGCATCTTTGAATACTGTATCGTAACAGTATCTCTGTTCAAATTCCTACAGCCTTGCTCTGGACAGATCTCTTTCTACTAAGGAAATTATGCTGAAAAAGCAGTCAAGAAATCTAAGAGAGGGATATGTCAAGTTTAGGCTGTAGCAGGCACTATTTCAGATATTCCAGATGTTGTTTTAGCTGCTGTAATTAAATGTTTCTAACAGAAACAAGGCAGCCACAAGACACAGCGCCATTGGAAGGGCTCAAAGCAGTTCAGCATCACTTTATGCTACTTTCTTTACAGTTGCAGGCTCTCAGATGCACAGCACAGACTACCACCTCCTCTTTCCACAAGATTCATCATTACCTCCTGCAGTAGTTTTGTTTGTAGGATTATATGAAACAAGTATGTTATGATGTGTATGGACATAAAAATCAATATGAAAAAGACTAAATTAATTTAGAGTTTTGGCCAGAAACCTTGAGTGACCTTTAGTTTAGTCGACATAACTTTATTGTTCTCTACCTTCGGTCATTGATGGTAGCAGAGCTGTTGACAGAACATAATTAGATAAGGAGAAAGATGTTACAAAGGATCCAAAACGTATTTAATTCTTGAACTCTCCCAAATAATGATTAGGCAAATATAGTGCCTGACCTTCCTATTTGTCAGTCTAAATCTTGAGCCAGACTTAAAATCTGAGAACAAGAATGAATATCACCACTTTCCACTTCCTGAGCACTCCCCATGTCAGTGAGCACGCTCAATCAGAATTCAAATTTGAAACCCTAACCAAAGTATACAATATATTATTTCAGGGACCCCACAGGAATTTAAAGAAATAATACAAAAGAAACCAGCAGTCATATTTTAGAAAGTGATGTTTGGTTTTCCAGTGAAAAAAAAATAAGTCAGCAAGATTGAAAGATCACATCTAGGCTATGGCTATCTCCAAGCCAGGGCAACTATGGAAGGTTAACACTTCAGGAACAAAAATCAGAGTGACAGTCCCTGCGCTGAATACATTGCCAGTTTAAGAAAATGCTCCATTTGAGTCTTGGGCATTTAAGCTCATGTTCACGAAGCAATAAGTAGACAGAGAACAGACCTGACGTGAGACCTGTGAAATCACCTGTATTAATAGTGACCGCAGAAAGCGACTGAGCATCAAAGAGGTGCAGCCAAATGATACAGTGCCAGCGTGTGTACTGAACTAATGCAGAAGGGAGTGACCTAACTCTCAAAAATAAAAAATCCTCTGTTACATGTTGAGAAATTAGAAAATAGCTCATTTATAAGGCTTTGAGCACAATAACAGTTGATGATTTTTGGAAGCTGTCTTTGGAGTTGCAGCTAATAACTACTGTTCTTAGGATTGCAAAGTTCTTTGGTTGTGGTGGAAGTGAATATTCACACATTGCCAACCCATCTAATAAAAAGAGGTCTGCTGCAAAGTGATTTTATGCAGGGCAGTTAAAAGGAACAGTACAAAATGTCACCACCGGTAACACCAGCAGATGCCAGGATTCATCTTTCATAGTTCAAGATGTCAAGAAATTAGGTCTCTGAATCTAAACTAATCACCTTCAGCTCCTGTTATAACCAATGGGGGGAAAATACAAGTGGTGGCCAAGCCTATTTCATCTCAACTGCCTTAGATATCTGTCTCGGGCATTTACATCCTGCAGCTACATGAAAGAAAATGTTGCACTGTTTCACTATAATTAATGTATCAGTGCCTAAGTAATAATCTTCATTTTCATCATAATCTGCTGTAATTTCGTTTTCTTTTAAATAAATATTTACTTGACGTGTGTGGGTTTACCCTCATGATAAGGGTAGATTCACGGAAAGTTTATCTTCAAGATCTGTCAGGGTGCCTCCCCCTCTTACAATGGTTATTGTGAAAGTAACACACTACCAGTAACAATAATTCTAAAAAATTAAAATAATAACATAATGGCCACTAGATAACTTGTAAAAAACATATGAGTATTTCAGGAGACAGAAGTTGGAAATATGCTTGACTGGGCTGTGAAATATTTATCATTAATAAATTAAACTGACAGTTAAATGAGAGAAGAAATATAATAAATTTCCTCAAAATAAGCTAGTTAGCCTTCCTGCCTCAGTTTCCCTAGTCATACACTGTTTTTTATTAAATACTGATAAGATTAAGAATGTACCTTATATGATCTATATAAAAGGTATTACAAATTCTATAACAGAATATTTTCCTACCAAGAGTGAAATAAAATACATTTCTGCTGGCAAGTGATTTATGAATAGTTCAGACCCTGGGTTAGGCAAGAATATATCATAAACTCCCACCTTCTTATATTCCAGTAGACACAAATATTATTTACTTTCCCTGTAATTTCAAAAATTACTAAAAGATTTGAAATCCTCTACTGCTTTTTCAGTCTATAAACTATGTACTACAATCAGGGTCATTTCAATACTACCCAAATATAAACCTACTTACACACAGCACCTCACTTCTATGATTAAGGAAGCTGGAAGCTAGAAAGTTTACTGAAATCCTCTACACTGATGTACATTAGAGATGAAATACTAATTATTAAATCTGTTGTATTATGGTCTAGTTTTCAGATATTCAAAAGATATTTAATTCCTTTGGTATTTCCCTTATTACTACCCCCGGCTGTATATTATGCACAGTGAAATTAAAACACTTCATTCCACTCCTACGTAATTTTTTTTCATTTCTGCAACTGTTATTACCTAGAGGCAGAAAAATATACATGTTAAAAACTACCTTAGTCTTGTCACCAGCATCAATCACAGTTCATTCCTCTTCCATACGAATATATACACACACATACCATTGAGGGCTTAATCCCTGACATCTAATGAAAGGCAGATAACAACACATACAGTGAAAAATCAGCTTTGCTGAAGTCCATTTTCACAGAGGACAGGACTTAAGGCAATCCACAGATTGACTGCATCTCTTCTACAGAAGAGAAATATTTGCATGTTTGGGAGTTGAGCTTACTCAATATGGTGGAGTAAGGTTCAGTCCTTCCCCATTTCCCTTGCTGGTCAAAATCAGGAGCCAATGCCATGAACACCAATGTTGCAGACTGAAAATGAATTTTTTTTCATGCCTCTGCTAATGATAATCAATTCAGGCTGTAAACTAAGACTTTAAAAACATCTCTCATAGCAAGTCACTCATATGACTTAGGCATATACAAAATTAGTGATCATAGTCTGCAGTTATGGAGCTTAATTTATCCCCTAAAGCCACTTTTTGAAAAACAGATATTAATGAGGGGAATAGAAAGAAATAAATGTTGAACAAGACAAGGTGGTAGAGCAAAAATTGAATACACTGAACTTCGTAAAAAGTATACACTGCTTTGTTCACACGTACCATAATCTTACATTTAAGTCTATTTAATGCTATCTTATGATTAATATTTTCCTTTTATAAAACCTCGGCCTGTTGTATAAGTACACCACCTCCCTACATTCTTTGCTTATTTTCACAAATTAAAAACTTCTGCTTGTTGCATTTTCAGCTTAGTACATTTTTTTCTCAACTGAGCAAAAAGAGGAGTTTCCCATGTCAATGGCATGCTCACAGTTCAGTCCCCCTGTTTGCAGAGCTTCCTATTGAAACTCTCGGATCTATGTGGAAAGCAGTTTTAATTGCTTCATATCGCAATAGACCCTTTTGTGTTTGTGGATGAAGATGTACCAGAGTGCAGGAAATCACCTCTATTTCTATTTCATCGTATACTGCACCTGAGAGAAGTAGAATGATAATTAACAACCTGCAGGCTTCTGCAAAGCCTTCTGCTTCACTCACAGCTTATTTCAGCTAGGAGTGCGGTTGGAAGAGGCTCGGCCCAAATGAGCCATTTTCCTTTTTCATCTTCTGCTGCGTGTATGTGCCAGCTAACACCACAGCTATTTTGTACTTCAAATCCAGTGCCCACACACATACAGCCATTTCGGGTGTCTACCGTCTCCCATACGCTCCTGGGGACCGTGCAAGGAAGAATATGACATTGTCAGATGCTAACAGTGTCTGGTTTGTACTTTTTGCTTATTGTAAATCCATCCAGGGATTTACAAAAATCTTAGGACTTTTACAGAAATCACCCAAGAATTTCTGGGTTTTCTTCTCTTCTGTGCGAGTCAGCTCATGTAAAGAATCATCATCCCGATAATAAAAAGGACTTTTTGCATTCTTTCTTCCTAAAGGATGTCATTTCCAGGGACTGTGGGAAGAGGAGGCAGGTCTTTACCTTGCATCGGGTTCTGGTGCAGGGATGGACTGCTGGAGTCCCTCACTGGAAATCAAATGATATTGAGTTGTGTTTCAGGGTTATTTGAAAGTTGAATACTTTCCTGAAGAATTGTTTCTGCAGTGATTGCCAATTTTCTGCTTGAGAGGTTTATGATCAAATAGTTTCTGGCAGGAGCTTTTTGTTGGGTTCTTTCAACTGCTGGTTTTCCGAGGACATTTGCTAGTGAATGTTCAAATTTCTTCTGCTGTTTCTGTTAACATTTACAGAACAAATTTCAGCACCTGCTAGAAGATGTGAGGCACTGATAACACATAGATGGAGAGGCTATGGGATCAGCTGTGGCAGGAAATAATAAATAGAGTATTTTGACTACACAGCGGAAGATAAAGGTACAAATCCAGTGACAGATGCTAAATAATTTAACATTAAAAAGAAAAGGCTTGAATTTTATTTTAAACTAACTTCAGAAGGGACCCAACTGGCTAGCAGGACACATCTATCCCAAATATCCTCCCAGGGGGAGTTAATTTTCAATGCAGTTTTCAGGAAGTACATGCTGAGGTCACTTTTAGACATCTCAGCACAGCCGTTATAAAAACAAATCTAAATTACAATATTTAGGCAGAGATGCACTTGTGAAATCAGGGGCAACTAAAAATCTACAGTTAACTCAGCACACAGCAGGCATAAAAAAACTTGCATATGCTGGGTGAGACAACACGAAGTGAGACACACTGCCTAACCTGGCACTTGCATGGGGCAATATTATAATAATAATAATAACAACTATTTGATTCGTCTGCTGTATGCAGCACAAGGCTGAGTAAATGAGTCACACTTAAGTTAATACTGGGCATAAAAATAAGCCATTAAGAGGCCATTCCTATATCATTTGCATTTGCAAGGAAAGCTGTTTTAAAACATACATGCTTAGAAAATTGAGGCTCACCACGGAGACTTGAGAAAAACTGAAAAAACCAGTAGTTACCATTGTTCTCTTGAGACAATCCCAACAGTTGAGGAAGTGGGATGGCCATTACAGTGGTGAGCAAGCAACTTCATTCATTGTGGATTCTTCCTTTTGTCATTTGTTTTAAATTGGTTTTGGTTTTCTTCCTAATTGAATGTATTGCTTGTGAGAGTTGGGCTGACAAGGTTGGAAAATTAAGTCCAATATGCTCATTCCGAAAATCAGCAGAGCAAAGGCAGAAACTGTGCAGCCTTGCCCAGTTAAATATGCCCTCTGTGTTGTGAACTGGGGGACAAACCATTAGTGTAACTCTGAAAATGTTTGTGTTTTCTCTGATGCAAATATCTTGTTCCAGCAACTGCATTAAAACCATGTATTTACCGGGTAAATATAGCTCTCATTCACTTTCAGAATCAATTATATGTAACCTAGAGATCTATCTGTAAATCATTGACTATGATTATAATTGTCAGCCTTATCTCTATTATTATTATCACCCCCTCCAGAGCCAACAGACTACTTTGTGACAGGCTATATACCGCCTGTATATATTTAGAGAGAGAGCATAGGGGCTGTACTAAAAGACTGGTCCCACTCTGGGGTGGACTGAGGCCACAGCTTGAGAATCCACTATGGAGAAAATCGCTCACACACCAGTGAAAGCCCTTTCTCAAACAGTTATGACTTCCAGTCATGAACGAGATAGGTGACCGATGAAGCAGGACGATTTTACAGAAGGCTCACGGCACAGGCGAAGGCAGTGGCTTGCCAGCACCCGTCTTAAGGTAGGAATTAAGTGCAGCCTTTTTGGAGCATCACAAACATACCTTTGTTATATTTATTTTGTGTGAGTCTTTCACTCTTTCTCTTTTCCTTTCTGTCCATGTGCAACTCTTTTATATCGTGTGCACTGCTCCTTCTAACACGGTAACACCTGGCTCACGGGCGTCATTGGGTAGACCTGAACGACACAGCCTGCTCTCTTCTGTCCAGGTGAGTATGTCCTTACCGGTAAGGTTTCCTCAGCCTGTGTGTGCAGTCCCCTTGGACAGAAAAAACTCAGTATCTGAATTGTTTTCTCACCTTTCTCCTATGTATTCTCTTTCTTCATTCCTTTTCAATGGATGCTTTCATCCTCCCTACACCAACATTGCCACAGGAGGCAGAAACAACTTGCTCTGTTCACCTCCATCTACTGCTTCTTGTTCCTGCTCTGTAGTTGTTTAAAGAGTTTCTCTACCCACACTATTAAGAGATCTATTTTAATTTTCTTGTAGCCATCACTTACTCAAAGTATTTAGTTTCTGCTTTGTGGCTTCTTATAGGAATCCATAGCTAGTATTTGTAATACAGTTTCCATATCTTTCAGCAATTTTCTCTTGATTTGTTTGGAAATAACATAGGTAATTACTGTGATAATCCTAAAGTGAGAGATTGTCCGCCTTATTGCACCTTACCTCTTTCCAACATTTGGTATGCACCGTTTCTGACTCTTCGCTCCCAAATTTTGTCTTAGCCAAACCAAAGACAAAGATCAAGACAATTAATGAATTACTGTAAACACAACACTGCCATTGTATCTTTTTCAAGCACTGTTTTTTTCAAGTCTAAACCAGAGGAAGGACGATTTATAAATGCTAAGACATAATTAGTGACAGGGCAAAGATGACAGGAGTACACTGGGTTTTTCCAGCAGGGGAGCAAACATTGCCTTCCAAGTAAAGGCTGAGGCAATATTTCAGTTAATTCTTCTCAATAGTGAAAAATCCGTTCAAAATAAGCTAAACAAGAAAGCACAAGGTCCCGGATGAATATACTTACTACTTTCTGTAACCTTCTCAACAAAGCTATCAAGGCTAATGGTAGCATTAATAGGAGAACGCAAATCAAAAGCAGTCCCTGGAGCAATTTATATCCAGTCAGCAAGAGGGAATGCAAGCTAGTCTCTGAAAATTAACACCTTGTCAAACGGGAATAACGATGAGAGAAACTCAGGATTACAGTTTGATAGTTAAAACAGATACACCAAGATACTCCACGTTTTCTTCACTGGTTTCCTGTTACAGTCCTAAGGTTTTAATAAATGAACAAGTCAAAGATCAGTCCCTGCTAATTGGGATGTAGACACTTGCCGGTCTGCCTGCTGTAGAGAGTCACTAATTCTAAATTACTGCTTTTGAACTTGATGTTGGGAGTTGTGATTGAGGCACCGTGTATGAACCGTAGATCTTCAGAGGAGAGTACCTATGAAGTC
Source organism: Cariama cristata (assembly GCF_000690535.1). Taxonomy (NCBI): domain Eukaryota; kingdom Metazoa; phylum Chordata; class Aves; order Cariamiformes; family Cariamidae; genus Cariama; species Cariama cristata. The sequence goes on along the minus strand of NW_009619090.1, from coordinate 204,568 downwards.
TGCTGAAATTCACATAC
>NW_009619090.1:179504-204520 GCF_000690535.1 Cariama cristata | reverse complement strand
GGGGAGTGCCCTATGAATTCGTTGTAAATTTCCCATCCGGGGGTTTTGGGGGGGGGGGGGAAGGAAGGATATGCTGTACTGCATATTTTCTTATAATTCACTTGGTATTATGCCAACAGTCATGGGAACCAGAAAAGAAGCTTCTTAATGGCAATGGTCTTCTAATAACACAAAACAGATAAGTATTCAGTCCTTCTGGGAACGTGGAGTCCTTCTGGGAACGTGCCTTAAAACTGGCTGTCGCCAAGTATTGGTAGTTTCTTGCTGAATCAGAGGAACTTATTCGAAGCATTAGGTGAAATGCTAGCATTCTGGCGTGGTCTGAAAAAGTATTTTAGTTCTGTGAATAATAAAATTATTGACAGCTTTGAACTTAAGGACTGGGACAAGGTCTATAGCACATTGCAGGACTGAGACCGTAATCTCAAACATAACAGTAAATATCTCTGTGTCAGGACATTTTGGAACTTAGATTTCAGAAGATTGCTAATTTTATTTTTTATTTTTATATTTCTCTTTGCATTTTGTAAGTTAAAACTTTCTTTGTTTTTAGGTAACTGAACCAACGGCTTTTTCAAAACAAGCTTGATTCTTACTACCACCTCTCCCATCAAAAATGCATACTTTCAAAATAGCCATGTAGTTAACCTTGACTGTACTGATGAAGAAATGCCAAAAAAAGTCTTACATAACCTCCATATGTATTATAAACAGAAATTTTTGTGCATGTCTGTCTATCCTAGCACACTGGGCAACTAACACAGTTTAACCTTCTGCAAAGATGGAACAACACCTTTGTTACCTTCCGTAAGGTAAATGAATTTATTTACCTATGACTTTTGCTGTACCTTTTTCTTGGTCATTCTAAAGGGACATAAAAGATCTTACAGGACTGCAACATGTGCTGCATGGTTACTGGTAGTCAGTGATGCACTGATATGAGAGATTACTGTACTTCAAATATCTACCCTATACCTTCCTTCTTTCTGTCTATGCCACAAAATTTAAATTCAAGAATATGTTTATAGAGTCTTTACTCAGATGCTTGCAAAAGAAGTATGTATCATCTGTATGTACCTTTTTCCCTCAAGGAAAAAGCAGTCTTGCAACCTGTGATGTCTGCTGGCTATAACGGTTGGCAAATACACACCTTGTAAATGCATGCCCGAGCAACACCACAGCTCCATGAATGTTAGCCCTTCTCTCAAGGCACTCTGTGCAAAGGCCAGTTTTTTGTGAATTATAGATTTTCAGTTCTTGAAAAAAAATTGCCTTGTGATGCAATGCTGATGTTATCTGACAACCAACGTTAACGCTCTTCTTAACTGCTTCGGAGTCACCCTTGTAATCCGGCACTACAGATATAGCTGAGGCACTTGTGTACGGTCTGTGCTAGCGGATATGAAGACATTGGTATCTGGCCATTTTGACACAAGAACAGCCAGTGCCAGCTGTATAAGCCCCCCTAGCCCTTTACTCTTGTTGTAATCTCACAGCAACGTTCTGCCACCTGTGCTGAACAAGTGACACGACGTGACATCATCTCCACCACGTCAAGCCTGATTAAAGCAGGATAGACCTTGCAAAGTGGACACTTGTCAGGGACCAAGGCCTTTTTCAAATTCCCAGACACCCAGGGAGTGCTAGGCTCTGCCGCAGGAAACAGAGCTAAAGCTCAGCCCTGACCGGGGACACTTCTGCAGGAAATGATGTCACCCACCTCCCAGTTACTTCTGGGAATTCCTCCCAGTGGTCCTCAGCACCTCATTTGTACCTGAGGAGGACTGCTGAAGGAGTAATCATCCCCTGTCCAAGGCCACTCTGGCACTATGCAAAGGAAGTCTGGGATAGCTGATGGAAGCTCATTGACTAATACTGCAAAACCTTAATTATCAGGATTTAGCCAGGTTTTTAAGGTTGCCTTTCAAATCTGTCCTGTATGGATACCAAAAACTATATGTGCTCTTCCACAAGTTTAACTAGCAATCGCATCCACTTTAACCCTTAACTCGATGTTGTTCATCTATGAACTCTTTAATAACAATTTGTCCTAAAATCACCTACATATGTGATCACCCCCAATCGCCCCCAACATATGCAGATAAAGACTAAAATGTTTCTATAATTACTAGATTATTACTAATACTAAAATATTCATAGAATATTTATTGCCAACTCTACCTCTTTAATATCAGATCTGGGAGTTATTTTGCAGACATGAAAACAGACCCATTGACTTGACATTTAGTACTACACAGAGGTAATAGTAAGACCCAAAGAGGATTCAATTTTTAAAGAAGGAAAATCATATGTAGCTGTTATTCGTTTATCTATACAAAATAATCCAGATACTTTTTAATACATTTTAAAATTGCAGCAGAAGGATCACAAGTGCATAGAAGTGGCAGTGATCCACAGAGATCTTCTGGGAGATTTGGGGGTAAAAGAAGCAGATATAATTGTTAACAGGTTGTTTTTCTTATGCAATTTAAGTCCTCCAGAAATTTTGCCTATAGAACTTCTGAAATTTCTGTGAACCAGATATTCCCTCAGTGGAGCAATAGGACCCATTGTAACAGTAATTGAGAAACCTGCAGTAGTCAATATGAAAACTTCAACCCTTCGATAGCAGTGAGTTTAACAGGAAAGTTTTCAGTCCAGAACTTATGAGCTCCCCCGAGTATAGCTGTGAAGCATGTACATTTCTTAAACTACTACTATGTGGTCCAAGGAGCTTACAAGCCTGGTTTCTTGCCAAGCCCTTCAAGCTAAGCCTTGCGGGTCTTATATACTACATCAGAGACTCCACTCTATGCTCATAAAATTTATATTTTCTTTTTCAGGAAAAAAAACAAAACAACAAGCTATTGTTTCATACAATTCCAGGAAGGATTTGACTTGTTTGGAAATGTTACTGATGTCTGTCACGTGTATGTAGAACTGGGACCAGGCAGGCATTTTACTTCGAGTAATCGGAACTCAGACATAGCAAATTTTTTATGCCAGACAACAAGGTATTCCTGTATTTTTATTTAGTGGCAAGAGAGAATAAGAACCTTGATTTGAAGATATTTTTTGCAACTTCGTAATCAGCTTAAAATGCCTCATCCTATCTCACGTTTTTATTTTCAGTGCACAGTCAAGGCATATTTAAACTAGATCTTGAAACAATATCTGTACCCTATCATGCCCAAGAAAAATACCTTTCTCTGTCTCCTCTGGGTTCTGGCATTTTTTATTGGTTTTTCTGAGTCCAAAGTCTACATCTGAAGTAGGAATGATTTGTAGAAATTCATGAATAGATTAATGAATACAGGAAAGAATCATAACAACAATTTGTCCACTGAAACTTAGGGGAATCAGGGAGCCCTGAGATTAGGAAAACAGTTTTTCACACTATCACAAGGAAAGCTCTTCAAGGAGAGGAGTATTTATTATTATAATTATAAACTCCATTAGTAAGGATGGTAAAGATTTAAGAATAATTCTTATTTTAAGAGTATGGAGAAGGTTCTAGCAATCAGATACTATTATGTTAGGCATGATGTAAACTTAAGTAAATGTTAATGTCAGACATGAGGAATATGTCTACACTGCTGAACAAAAGGGACCATGGAACAAGGCTGAACACCATATCCCTCATTGTATACAGATGGATATACCCAAATTTTTTGAAGCACATAAGTTACAAGCATGCTTCTACAGAATGAGGGAGAGGCATTGATATTCAGATAGTGTTGTAGACCCCAAAACTATCTGGCCAAATAAGCTGGCAGTGGAGGAACTGATAAAAAGCTGACCTTGTAACAAATAGTATTTTACTTACATTGAATCTCATTTAGTGATAAGACACTACACAGAGGCAATTTTGAAGAGCACAGCATGTAGGAGGGCAAGGGAAGGGCTTGCTGACTGTTGTGGACATGATGAAGGTCCTCGTTGGACAGAGAAAGCTAATTCTGGGAAGAACTTATGAGCTTATAAACATGACTGGTGGGGCAGGAGAGTCAAAAGAGGAAAACAACAGAAAAGAAGGCCCTCTTCTAAGGAAGAACAAGCAACAGGACACAAGAAACAATACCAGAACACAGATTGGGCACAGACCTGGAGGGAATCAGGCCCAAGTGTTACACTTTGGAGACACGGCAACTCTGCTCTGGGAGCAGTTATCCTTAACTGGTGTGGAGATATGCCACTTAACCTCATGGCCAGAGATCATTTGTTTTCTGGCACTCTTGTCTCAGCAACATAGACAGAGAGATAAAGTAAAAAGATCGCTGAGAAGAAGAGGAATAAAAAAAAAAACCAATCAAGCAACCTACGATAGTCTTGCATAGATGCAAAGTACATAGCAAGTCCTCATTTCCCCAGGGATTCTAAAGACTGGCTCAAACGTTCATGAAGGTGCTAAATCTTCACATACTTTCCAGTTTCCAGAGGAGCAGACAGTGATAATAGACTCATTTTCTGCCCTTTGTATGTCCATTCAAAGCAGTTTTCTGCAACCTTCGAAACTGTAATCATGACCAATCAAACTGAAAGTTACTTAGTCTGTTTGGGATGGGATCCTTTCTAGGCCAGCCTCCCTGATGTTGCAGTTCAGTATGGACCAGGTTCAAAAGACTCCAAAATGTGAAGAAAGGCAATGGAGGGAAAATGCAAAAATAACGAAGTGTCTATAGTGTCACGTTGAAATGTAAACTGAGGCACGGGCGCTGAATGGTTGCACTACAAACATCCATAGCACACCTCCATCTTACAACACTGCCTGGCCAACAGACCTACTGACCAGAGTGTGCTGTAAAAAGAGATACAAATCCTTTCTGTGACTGTGTATGAACACTATATTCAGTGAATGAATTACTTTTTTAAGACTCTCCTTTCAGGCAGAGGAAACACTAGAAAACAAGTACAAGTTTAGCAAGAAAAATTTCTACAGGAAAACCATACAGTGCTGGCAAATAAGAACACTTGAATGCCTTACGATTAATTTTGTATATAGCTTCATTTTTCATCAATCAGCTGATGCACTGGAAAGACTGGTGTTTGCATTTTATTTTATTTTATTTTATTTACTTGCACTTAAATCAGCTCTAATTTGTGCAAACATTTACTTAATACCTACCGTAAATCGTGAAACAAGGAGTGCTTGCAAGGCAGCCGTTAAAACAAAGCTCCTTCTCCCTTGGGATGCCATTATGTCTGCTAACATGGATTCAGCCTCTCACAGTATGTGGAAAATATGCCAAAGAAATATAGTTAAATGTTAGATTTACCCTCTGGTGACTTTCTCCTGCATATCGTAGGAACAGTAGCGGCCACCAAGGAAAACAGGGGAGGTGGAAAAATATTTAAGTCACTTACAGAGCAGGAAGGAAACCTGGCAAGAGTATTGTTGTATTATTCTGTGAAACAAGAGACAACTAGACGTGTTCCATGTTTTTTCACTGCTCATGCTGTATTAGACATTTGGCGGGTAGCAGCTGCGCGATACCACTGTAGTCTCGTATTTGCCTGCATTCCAGTACCACCTTTATTTTCTCATACCGTAACTTCCTTAAACTTTGCAGCATTTGATGTAAGTTTTCCAGGATTCTCTTTCTCTATGTCTAAGAATATGCAAAGGCAAATCAGTCATTTGGAAAGGAGAAGAGAATGACATGTAGCAAATATTGTGAAAACCTATGTGAAAAAACACCAAACAGTTATAAAAAATTTATCATAGATTTTAAAACAACACTGAAAAACTAAAAATTAGAGCTGCCAGCACATTTACAATGTTTTGATACTTCATTCTTATGTATTCATATAATATATAATATTCAATATAGAAATGGGAAAGTAATAAATCTATAGTTTTTGTCAGGGAATATAACCACAGTTTCTAATCTGTGCAGGTGAAATGGGCTCTTTACGTTGTATGCTTCTGTTATACATCTTTGATTGTTTTTTAATTAGAAAGTTTACTTAGATAATAAAAATAACCCTATTATTTTTGCATGCAAATTAAGTTTAAGAGAGAAAATAGATTGATCAAGTTGCTGTTATTATGAGACAGATTTTTAGCCTCAGTTTAACAGTTTTTCTTTTAGTATTCCTCTCACTAGCAAATATATATTCTAAAGATAGCAGATCTTCAGCTGGTACAAACTGGAATTGCTGTACAGTCTTCAGTACAGTCACACTGATTTACACCATCTTAGCATCTGGCTTATTGTTTCTATTACCATTTTTCTATTATTTGATGCTGCTTCAATTTTCTCCAAAGCCAGAGAGGTCTAAGTTATAATAGGCAGTTACTTATATGATTGGTCGATAATAAAATAAAAGTAAATGGTTCTAATGGCTTCCTTGGCATTTTATGGGTATGCAGCAAAACAAAGACAAGGGTGCTACTCTAATGAGATTGCAATCTATGTTATATGTAGGCTAATACCATCCCCTATTCAAATTTCCCAGTGCTTCATATTCTTAGGTCCTTTGTGATTTCTGCAAACTGTTTTGGCTGAAATGCTGGGAGGGAATGGTGACCCAGAGCTGAGATGGATCAAGGGCAAACAGGACTTTGCTTGAACAAGCAAAAAAGTTGGAAGAAACCGGGACTGGGAGCTAGTAAAAGACATGGAGAGTTACTTGGCAAGCTTGGACAAATGGTTGAAAAACATGGAGAAGCTTGTTGCTAGAGCTTAAGCAATTTTGGACAGATGAATAGGAAATGGAGAAATAACAGGGAGAAGAACTGTGTGAGACATGCTGGGATACGAAAGGATGGGAAATGGTCAGAGAAGAAGTGAGACTGCTAAAAGAGCCAAGGAGGCGGCATGGAAGTGATCTGAGACTGATGAACAGCTCAGAGAGAGACTAGCACTGGGACCCAAGGGGAAGGGAGGTGGGCTTTGGAAGAGGTGAGAAAGGAGCATTGGGCATGGATGGCCAGTGAGACGGGTATGACAAATTGGAAGAACGCAGGTTGAGGCAATGCAGGCAAAGAAAATGAGACTAGGAAGAAGAACTCAGAAGAGAGAAAACAGAGTGATTGAGCAGGGACAGAGATTTAAGCTTGGGGAAATAGGCAGAGGGCTGAAGAAACCCCTGCAGAGCCCCAGGGGGAAGCCAAAGCTCCCAGCTCCATGGTCTGCTGGCATTTATGAACCCACTCTGCCCAGTGGCATAGGGAGCACTGACAAACAAAATTTCTCCCTCAAATTTCCACTTCAAAAACAGTCAGTGCGTATAGCTCATACATCCAGAAAGAGAAGTGCTGTGAACACAATGGAGAATTATACAATTTGTTCACTTCTGAATGCGGTCCTGAGGAGGGGGAAGTTCCAGACATCTTTCCTTCTTGCTGCCTTCTCTGAGGCTGATTATTGTTTCATTATGGTTAACATGAAATTTACCACAGCTTAAAACCATATGCTACATAGCAAAACAATATATAAGATAAGAAAGCGAATCCTGTTTTAGTAAAGAACCTGTGTATAACACAGCTGGCCAATCCCTGCTAATGCTGTTGCGAAGAGATGCCGCTGGGAAAGGCAAAAGTAAGATATTAAGTTTTTCAAGACTACATTCTTCATGCTCAGCTTCTTGTTTTTGACTCAGTCCTTCCCTCATCCAAAACTCCTGCTCCAGCCACCAGACCCTATCCCTGTCACACCCCACTCTAAGACACAGCACTGGGGGAGTTTTCAGGTTGCTCTGAGATTCACGACTTGCCCCCACAGGACCCTGTCTCTTCAGAAGCCGAGCACATAGATTATGGATCAGAGTTTTCACCAGTGCCCTGGCTAGCACAGCCGTTCTCTCTCACCAGACCCTCATCCCGGCAGGAAGAGCTGGGACAAGGACGAGCCCTGCTGTGCCCTGGCCCCAGCTTGGCGCTCAAGGCACCAGGAGCCAGGACACACTGCAGGATGCACCAGCTCAGTCCAGATGCAGCTTGTGGGAAATTCTTTTACCAGCTTCACATCTATAAGTGGTCAATACAATAGCCAGCAGAGTAAATTATTTCACTCCCTCCCTTTGTGATGTTGGCATTGTTGTTACTGCCTAACACAACTAACACTATTTCTATCTCTTGGTAAAATAGAAATTCTTTCATATAAGTTTGCTCCATTGTAAACCCAGGAAAATTTGCAGTTGTGGTCAAAATGTCACGTGTGAAAAAGTTTAGAAAACCCACATTGATTTGTTGAAAACGGATCTTGCTTACTAGAGCCTTGTAGCTATCAGTGTTTGGTGAGCAGTTTGGGAATTACTGATCTAGATGAAGCAGGAACAATTTTTAGCAACCATCGTAACGGAAAAAACAGCAAGTGAGAGGGACGGAGTCAGTGAAATGATTGAAAATTCATGGGGGAGAAGTGTCTTGACAGCTTACCAGAAAAGTCCATTAAAAAACACAGTCCTTCAGATCATTACTTCTACATCCAAGCTCTTCAGCTCATATAGTTATTTCTTTAATTGTCTTTAAAAACTTTCCAACCATCAGTTGGAACTGATGCTATTGTCTGATTTCTTAAATTGTTAGAAAAGATTACTTTTTAAAGATTTTTTTTATTCTTGCCAGGTTTTTTGGTGTGTTTGTTGGATGATAAAAGAAGAGAAAATGGAGAAGTCTATGTTTTGCATTCTATATCCCTGAAACTTTCTCCCCCCCAAAAAAGTCTGATACGATTGGAATGTTGAAGATTGTTGTTTGTACTGAAGGAGAAATGGAGGCTGGTTTGCTACAGCGGCACTCCAACAGACTCACTTGAAATAGAAGTGCCGTGCTGCTTTTGTGGCATCGCTGCTTGAGTGACTGGCAAACCTGTCACAGCACTTCCACAAACGGCCGAGAAAGGCACACATTTCCAAATGGATAGTTTTCACAGAAGTTTTATACTGCAGCCTAATTATTCCCTTTCTTAAAGAATAAACCTCAGTATCCAGATATGACTAATACCCCTCTGAATATTTTTTTTTCATCTAAAGTTTAATGGCTTCCTTGTTTATATTTGCAAAATTCCATTACATTAAAGACAAGTCACAAATTTTTGAGCCACTTGACGTCTGTTTATTATATCCATTTTTATCTTTTTTACTATGGAGTGGTTAATTCTTTGGCACAATATGTTTCTCATAAATCCCTGTGTATTGCTTTCATGAATTATATATAATATATAGATGGGTTTGTGGGTTTTTTTAATGAGTTTGCATAAAAAGCTTTTATTTGTGAAAGGACTGGCTGAAAAGGAGCAGAAGATTAGGAAAAGCTGCCACCTCCTTGAAGTGAAGGTTTGAATTTATGGATGACGGAAGAGACAGAACAGACTTTATTTCCCTCTGCCTTTAGGCTTGTTCCTTTTTCTCTCCTATTTCAACCAACTGCCACGGCCTCCAAGCCCTCCACTTTTCTGACAATTTTCCAGTCCCTTGCCAAGAAACTATGGTGGTTTTAAGCTACTGTACTTTGCGAGTCTGTTTAATCTATTTGGTCTCTTGACTGCTGTGATGCTGAGAGGAAATAGCACTTTTAAAAAGCCTTTGTTTCATAATTCAAAGGCAGTGGAAGCTGAAACAATAAATTAAAAAGGTCTGATACAAACAACAGATCAGAGAGACTACCCATATGGATACAGAGTAAAAGAAAATGTACTAAGATATTCTGAACGAAAGGACGGAGCTGCTAAAAGCTCCATCAGAGTAGTGGAATTTCTTTAGAAATGTCAAAAAAAAATGGAAGAAAACTCAAATGACATTTTCCTCTGCATGTAATGAGGAGCAGTAAATGGAAGACATCAGGTATTTTTCAGGGTTGGCTGGTTACACAGCATCTGATTTGCCTAATAGCTTGTACAGAAACTTAGGTAGTACTGCTCCCTATTCTATAAATATATTTCACATGTATCTGATTTTTATCAGAGGAGACTAAGGGAAGGTGAAAAGATAAAGGACTTTAAGACTGATCTGAAGCTGAAAAGTCCACCCTACAACTTCTAAAAACCCTGTTCCCAATTGGATTTAGAGTAAAATAACTCAGAATAAGACTATGTAGAGATCAAGCTTTCATCTGCTGCCTTTTGCTGTATAATGTGAGTTACACGTTTCTGGGCAGACTCTGACCTTCCAACCGTAAGTGAATCTCTAAAAGTACATAAAAAAGCCCAAGAACCTATGGTAGAAGGGCCATAAAAGTCAGTGTTCAAGATGAACAAAATAATATGCAGTATGGTACTTTGTCTGACAGAGCACTGGCTTAGGCAATGCCTGGAAAATAGGAAACATGCAGTAGAATAAAAGGAGCCACATTATTTCTCGCAGTTTCTGAGTGCTGCCAGTACCCAGGCGAGAAGAATTATGACAACCCCGTTAGTACGTAAGAGCTCCTCGCAGAGCTATAGACAGTGCTCCCACAAAAATTGGGCTGACAGCCCACATGAAAGCAAGTGAAGCGGTACTTCTCCCAGGCTGGGTGTTGGTATATAAGTCACTGTGTTGCTATGGGATTTTTATCAATTCTGAAATTATGGTCTGGACAGTACAAGATAATACCTAATACTTTCTTTGATATTTGATAAAATTTATAACTATATCATTATAAAAGGTATTTTTCCTACTTTGAAATTACGTCTGTGCTTCGATCATTGCCTGTTGTACAAATGGTGATTTCAGGTAGCTATGGAGAAGGAAAGAGTTTGGGAAACTAAATAAGGAGACTTTGAAAAGGTCCCAGTCCTGAGGAACTGCGACAGAAAAGTGAAAATCCTATAGACAACAGATGTCCTCCAAGAAGAGTGTTGTACAATCTGCTTTCAGCATTAAAATAAAAAAACAGTAAGACCACTGGCTTGCGACAGAAGGAACCAAATCAGCCCGAGTGGATTGGTATAACAACTGCCCCGTCTGCTCCTTTGGGTGACTGTGGCTATCTGAAACACAACCAAAACGGCTTGTCAGCGCTAACAAAGGAAACGGGCAAATGGTCCTAAGAGCACAATCTCAGGCTTTCAGTTAAATATACATGGTTTACAAGTTGAAAACAAGCTTAGGAGAACATTAATAGCTGCAGGCACATTCTCCGGAGCGTATGATAAAACCACATTTGAGTCTGACAAAAAAAGAAACTGTTGGATAAACTGTGGATGAAGCAGCATTTTAGGACAGAAGAAACAACTAGTCTGTTAGCACAAGGTGGTTGGAAGCTCGTGGTCATAGACACTACTATCAAGCCAAGGGGAGTCTCTCAAATCCAAAAGGCATTCTGTTAAAAGATGATAGAGAACAGTATGTTTAACAGATTATATAAAAATTGTTTAAGAATGTAAAAAAACCCAAATGAACAACAACAACAAAATTATATAGATGTTGTTTAAGAATGTAAAAAACCCAAAAATACCAAAAAACCCAAACAAACAAAACAGAACCCCAAAAACACAGGATAATGTTTTGCTCTGACCTGTACCGAATAGGAGTACTGTCAAGACACATTATATATGCTAAACCAGAGGCCAGGACAAGCAGGAAGGTGTGTGCTGGTGGTGCATTAAAAACCAACCCAAAGTAAGTATACACATGCAGGGTGTGTGGAAAACTGTTTTCTTGCATCACTATCATTCAGTTTTCTGTGAAATAGTTTCTTCTGAAAGACAGAGTGACTGTGTGTGTCAAAGATGGTTTAATGTTAGGTGCAATGTACCCGATGTAACAGTAACAACCTACAGATTCAGTGAACATTAATTTAAACTGTCATCAGCAGCATTTATTTAGCTATTTCATGGAAAATAACTTTTCATTAGTCTCAGAAACCCTGATCTGACGGATTGGTAAATTAAGGAGTAAAAAAGGTTACAGGGTAGGATCCCAATTATACATATCATTTTTCAGGGTCAGGGTGCATGGCAGATACAGTGAAATACCAGTTGCCACCTTCTGACACTCATCTAGCACAACACAGGGAACAAGGAGGTCTGTGCCATCAGGAATTCAGGAAAGAAGAATTCTGCGTATGCAGAAATGTAAGGAGAAGTCAAACATAGCAACAAGAGTTAGCATAATATGGGGTCCTGGAAGCAGTGATGGCTTTGAGTAAACGATGAAATATGAATTTCTAGCAAGTATTGTGGCTGCAGGCAGTGACAGTTGCCCAACAGCCTGCTCGCAGCCTTGTAAGGTTGTTAGCCCTCCTGGACACATCCTGATGAGGAACGGACAACTGCACTTTCACCGGAAAGTGGAATATAAAAGAAAGGCATGCTCAAATTTGTCTACTAAGGTTGCACACAGATAGAAGTCGGCGATAGACAGGTAGCTCCCAAGACATTATAATGTCAGAACAAATGAACTTAGTACCAGAGTCTCGATGCTGTTCCAAACATCGCAGTGCCTAGGATCTAATTTTATAACAGGATCTGTGTTTTAAGGCAGAAAAAAAGAAGAGCAAGAATAGCACAAACACAGGTATCATAGGAAAGCTAAGGATGGGAGAGGAGGAATTAAATCATACAAGTAGAAGCTACAAGACCCTGTCCAAAATAAGATTAATCTTCATATGCTGACTTTTCCCTCAGGCATGAGTGAGGCATAAAACGCCTAGATAGAGTCAGAGAGCAATTTGAGTTGTGGGAGGGAAATACATACTTAATTCTCAGCCAGATAATGAAAAAAAAAAAAAAAAAGACAAATCAACCACCTGATAAATGTTACTGCTTTGCTGTGTGCCCTTAAAGGAAACCCTGTTGCTCGGACACATGTAACACAAAGGTTAATACATATAAATGAGCAAAGGCCTCCTTTTAAAGTCCTTTCTAATATTTTCCCTTTTTTTTTTCAGCACTAGCAGAAAGTGTATGGAAATATTGCTCTCTCACCTAATCCATGGGGTGTTTGGAGGATTAATTAGTTAATGTTTATACAGTGCTTTGAAGATCAAAAGCATGGTATAAGCACCAAGTACTATTCTAAGAGGCCACAAGAAGCAGAAAATGAGAAACCACCATCTCATAAAAGCGAAGAGTTTGGTGCTTATTAGTTACCAAGTGTTCCCCTCATTTGTTAGGTTTTTCATTCAGGAATACCATCTTTATGTTCTTCTTTATGTTGCTAAGGGTTACATTTCAACAACTGTGAACTAGAACTAGTAACAATAGCTCTTCAGACCATTAGGCAGCTGGGAAGAATATAATAATATTACTGCTACTCAGCTGCACCTTTTGCTTCTTTGCAGTGGAGGAAAAAAATAGGGGAAAAGATCCAGTAACAACATGTTTTGGGTGTTATAATCCTGGCATTGATGTAACCAGCCAAAAGTCTAAAATAATGGTAAAGAGTAAATACCACTGACCAGAAGATGTTTTCAGTAGCACATTCACCATCAGACGGAGTCTTTAAGTCACAATACTGCTCATCCTCTGAAAGTTCGAGCACGATTTGTTGGCTTCGGAGCAAGCTGCCATTTGCCTTTATGGGCACGGTAGGGTCAAGCTCCGGAGCTGCAGGTGTGCAGTAGCTACAGCTAAGGTTTCTGATCCGTTAGGAAAACCAGATGGTCAGGAAGTCCATTTACAACTAGATAACATTTCCAGGTGGAAAAGGAGAGCTTGTCCAAGAAATCTCAGAAATGGAAGTACATTCCGACCTGTTTCATGCAAAAGGTCAGATTAGATAATTACTGTGGTCCAAGCTGGCCACAGCTAAGGCAGGTGCCAGCCCTCATGATGCTACAAGAGCAGGAGCTCCTTCACTGATCATCTCCTCTCCTACAGAAACTGGGGTAAAGGATCCAAAGCTCTTTCTAGCTTCCCAGGCTTTTTAAATAAAGTATTTCAAGAGACGTCCCTGCTTTCTAATCTGCTCACAGTGAGGCTTCACTTTTCATTTTGAGTGTTTCAGTCTTCTGACTCAACTAAATATATTAGTTTAATTTTATATGGTGGGGAAAAAAAGCAAAAAATTCATTAACAGCCACCGCTATTTTAGTATTCTGCCTCGCACTACGTGTGTTCTCAGTTGCATTTACTACTGCTGAAATTGCAGTCTAGAGTTCTTATATCTTTTATGCTCAACCGTGTAGCATGCGTACCCTAAGGAAAAACAAAGCACAGGAGTTTAAAACGCCTTCAGGGCAGTGTTGAGTATCTCTGTTGAGATATCCCATTGCTCCGCTTGCCTCATCAGAGTACCTCAGGTTGAACTGCTTCCTCTGTAAGGAACATAAAAATAATCAGCTTTGTCTGAAGAAAGTGAAGATCCTTGGGAAATGAAGAAGAGCATATGGATTTGAGTGAGCCTCCACGGCTCCTGGGATGGACTGACTTTTGGTCTGCCTTGGGCATCCTGTGTATTTGTTTTAATGCATAAAGTGCAAAGCCTCATCTCCTAAAAAAATTAAATTCCTGAGAAGAGAGATTTCTATCCAGCAACAGAACAGGATTCTGTCAGAAACTGCTTATCCTGAAGCTTAATTATAAATTCTTCTTTTATTCTACTTCTAGTTGAATTGGATCACTTTAAAAAAACCACAGAATTCAGCAGCAGTTATTTTGGTGTTAAATGGCTGGACTTTAAATGAATCTTTTGGGTTACAGGAAACCCTAAACTAACTTGGCTGTCAGATGCATCATAACTTAGTTAATTAACACAAGAGCAGGGCAGAAAAAAAATGTTTTGCTTCAGATCCTACTGCTTGAGTTCAAGACTCTTTGGGGACTGTCAGCAAGACCTGCCCCCATTTAAACTGCCTCCAAATAGGTATTTTATCATCAGGCAGGAGACTGGCTGGCCCCATTACTCTTTTGAGCATAACTGGAAACAGGCACAGATCTACTTAACCCAAATTAACCTGTTAGGATGGTTTGCTTCAAGCAGCCTGCAGGTAACAGTAAGCCTGGGAATGGTAAATGGGGAATTTGCTTAAAAGTCTCTTTAGCTGTAGACTACTCAGTAACTACTGATCTTATGGTTACTATAAGTTACTAGAAAAGCTGGAGTGTTTCCCAGGCTAAGTTTATATAGGTTCGAAATCTTGCTCAGTGCAGAGGCACATCCTGGAAATAATGAATCTTTTCTAGTGCTGGAGGTAACAGACTTAAGCTCCTCTTCTTCTTTTTCTTTTTCTTTCAATAAAACTGGGGCAGATCCACCAGTTTCTAAAAGCTCAAGGTTTGCACAGAACAAAGCAGCATGTTGAAAAGGCAACCTTGCCCATCTCCCTCCACCCTGGGAAGAGAAACTCCTAAAAGGATTAATGGTTCCAAATGGCTGTGGGGAAAGCTGTAACCTGCATTTAAATAGAAAGATTCCCAAGTGCCCAGGTATTCATTTTTCTTTTTACAGCAGGAAGCAGAGCATTTTTTATGTGTACGTGTTAATGTTAAAAGCACACTGTGATGCAGGTCTGTGGTTTATCTCACTAGTGCACAGCCAGCTGGGTATAACCTCACCTGCCACAGTAACGCAGAATGTTTGTCCTGAGCAACATCCTAAGAAACACATATGGCTAGAAGGCAGAATTGGGTGAGGCTTTTATTGTGCAGCGAGTGTAGAAAACACACACAATCACAAAACGCAGTGGAAGGACCAGGTTCACAGAAGCTTGTGTGCAGGGGCAGCATGAAGCCAAGTATGAATTGGGAATGAAGACCTGGGTAGAGCTGTCTGACTCATCAAATCCTGTCCCTTGTTATTGCAGATGATTCACACCTTCCTCACATATGAAATGGCAACCAAAAAAAAAAAACCACCAAAACCCAAAAGCTAACCATCCATAAGCAAAGAAAATCCACTGAGATCTTATACTAATGTACATCAGAAAAATAAACAGAACAAGGTCTATGCAATCCTCAGTCAAAAGCCTGGGGAGGTCACATAAAACTGATAGGCACAAAACTCAAGGGATTCGAAGGAATCCGAGCAGATTTCCCTCAGTATGTAAAAATCCTCACTGCATTACTGATAAGTTAATATTCAGATAACTATGTCAGGTGAAATTGCTTAATTAGAACTCTAATTAGTTTCCAACCATTCAGAAAAAAACATTAAGACGACTCTCCTATTTTAATTAAGAATTCATTTTCGATAAGCAGGTGATTCTATCAGTCACTGACAGCTACATGGAGGATGGCATATTTATGTGTTTATATTTTTGCATCGCTATATATTCACACCCACAATCAGATTGGATGTGTGACATATTTACTGCCAGATGCTTAATCACATGAGTAATCCCATGGGTTTACATGAGTAAATGTTTGTGGTGTACAGACCCATTTAGACTTCATTTCTATTACGTGAATTTCCACTCTGACTATGACTGTCCCCAAAATGGCTCAGGTCTCATGTGTTATGTTTCATATTTGGGCAAATCATCAGGGTCCCGTATAGTGTAGGAGGTCACGGTTCCTCTCTCCTGGCTCTCTCCCTTCTCAGCCAACCTTTAGGGAAATAACTCTTACTGTTGCATTTGGTATGGACGCTGTTGTTGTACTTGCTCTCAGTGTTTACCTTTCAGTTTGGACCACTTTGGAGGGAAACATAGAAGAATGCTTTGCTTGGTGTCTTAATTGCAAGCTAGAGACACAGCTGTGTAGGAATACAAAAAGCTGAAGCTTTTCTAATGTATATACACACAACAGCAACCTCCCAGTAAACCGACCAACCAAGAAACCAACCAGAACTGAGATATCTTCAGTATTTAAATATCTATTGGGCATTCAAAGTGTTTCTGGTTCACAGGTATTTAAACGGTCCTTCAGGCAACTTCACCTTTTTTGGGTCCAGCCTTGTTTTCCTGTTTCTGCAGGACAGTGTCCAGAAGGCTTTTAGAGAGTGCACTGCAGCAATGCTGCAGATTCTGACTCTCCCCTAGGGCTTCCCTCCTACGAAAAGTCAGCTGGTTTCACTTGCAGCTTGGTAGGAATTGGCCAAAGTTACTATGGTGTGAAACATAACCCACTTCTATGTCTTAATTTATATGAAAGTCTAGCTTTGTATTATTTAAGTTTTCCCTTTTGTTCTTTTAAAGTACAGCATTAATGAAATTATGATTAAAGAGTTATTCCACTCTTGCCTCTTTCTCATTGCTGCGTTGAACCTGCTTTTGTTAATTGCTACAACATTTAAAAATCATTAAAGTAGTTAGCATCTTATTAACAAACATCTGTTATTTCCGAACTTCTAAGAGCCTGAAAAATTGGTATGTAGTGAGACGACTTTTAGGTACATGTTCATCCCAAAGTCCAGGCCCACAGCTGTGTTGTTGAGCACAATTGGATCAGGATCCCTCTGTAACTGAGCTTTCTGCCTGTGGATGTCATGGGACAACGTCAGCAGTTAGACCCAAGTGTTTTTGTGGACCCAAGTGGACTTCAGTGCTGTCTGCACATATATCACGGTCAGAATCGAAGCCTCAAGACACCCTTTCAGGTCTTAGAAGAGTTTACGCTCCAAATACATGATAGCTGTTAATAAATAGTTCTTTAAATAATTATTAAAATATTAAAAATTCTAAAAAATCTGATGCTAATATCCATAATAATGAAGGATGTTGTTTTTCATACAGAGAGTAATGGGCATTAAATGTGCAATTTTAATGGCAATTAGGTCGGATATGAAATTAAAACCAGTTTTAAACTAACATTCGCTTCCTGACCCACCTTCAGGCTTTAAACTACAGAGGCTCAATCTGGATGTTCAAGATATACTAAACCCAAATTTAGATCACTCGTTACCACCGACAGCCCATGGCTTCTGCCTGAGCCACGGGAGGGCAAGGATTCTGCTCTTCGTTCCTTTGCTGCTCACAAATCTCTCCTTGTTTTCCTCCCATAAAGAAAAATGCTTAAAAGTGAAACAATTATGCAAGAGTAGAAAAACAGTAGCTGGGGACTGTAAGGATGACATCGGCCCAAGGTCTGGGACGGATTTTATTTTAGTGTAGGTGAATAGCCAACCGTGTTTACTTTAAAATCAGTTTGACTTCAGACCACTCCAGGTGTATGCAATCACATATAAAATTCTTGCACAGACACCTCTGCCTTGGCTGAGCTGATCAGTAATATTTATTAATCCGTCTTGCTGTCCTTGCTGGAACCTCCTCATGTTTACCATAATATAATTCCATTTGGTTGTCAGATCACTGGTTTTCTCTTATCGTGATCAGATTACACTTGGAAAGTTTCCATTTTGAAGGTTATTTGGTATTTCCTACAACTTTAAAACATACCCTAAGCAAAATTTATTTAAGAACTGACTCAATTCAGAGCCTATCAAGGCAATATAGCAGTGATGAAGGTGCCAGCTTTGAGTCATGCTGTGTATTGGGTGACCTCTGAGACTTGCAGCCACCAATTCTGTGAATTTTTAATCAAGGCAGGTGAAGAATGACTTACCAGCTTCTTCATATGCAGTGTGTGTTGCCTATATGTAGGTTGTTTTGTGAGAAAGCTGGCATCCTGCATTGCTCCTGAATACGGCTTCCCAGTTTGCAAATAAAAGCCCAAAGAAACAAATTGTTTAGAAACAATTGCTTATTTTAGATTTACATAGCTGTACTAAACCCATTATTCCTTTAAAATAGAATCGGGCATCTCAATTTCCTCACTATTCCTACGGACAAAACACGATAATGTCCAAAAATGTGAATCTGGCTCTGAATTCTCAATTTCAGGTTAGATCTCTCTGTTCCTCGACCCCAAGTACTGGATATCCAGCGGCATTGTTCAAGTTTGGGCGTTCCTGGTAGCAGGGCTCATACACGGTGGTTTTTAGGCCAGCATTAAAGGTCACTTGGCAACAGAGCTCTAGTTCAGTAGATCTTCTTTCCTTCCACCCAAAATGTAAAGCGTATCGTTAGGTTTTGTTATTGCTAAGATTAACCAGAACAGAATAAGCATGCTATTTCTTATCTTTCAATATTTCAGAATGTATTCTGATCACTGTTTTAAATATATCAATAGCTGTGCTAGATGTCATTCTTTTTCTTCTTGTGGCCATGTTAGCAAAGATATAAATGGATTCAGTTCACTCAGCGAAGAAAAATACACTCAGTACATTTTTTCAAGTACATCATGAGTATGCCACATCTATAGAATCGTATCTTGGTGTTGAGTGTAATACACAAAACAGGCTGATTTCCATCTCACTCACATAGTCCATTTGTTATCTACAAATGTAAAATGTTCCAATTCCATAACAGATTTCTTTAAATTTACAAAAACCGTATCATACCTATTGTACAGACTGTAATGAGAAACACATATATTTCCTGACTCACTCTCTCACTCTGTCCATCCCTTTTTTTTCTTGGGGACAGTTTGCTGTGCCTCAAAGCCTTGGGCCAAGCTTGCTGTACATCAGCATGCCCTGAGGGGTCTCTTGGCCATGGGGGCAAGTGAGCTCCAAGAACCAACGGAGAACGCAGCCCGTTCAGACGGGGCCACCTGACAGCGAACAAGCCTAATGCAATTGCCATGGAAGAGCACGGATGGTAGTAAACTCTTTCTTCACTTGCAGCACCCAGAACATTAAAAGCTTTATAAATGACACCCAAAATCTTAGCAAATGAAACATGCTTTTCACCTGTGAGGGACATTTTGGTATTCCACCTTGGCATACCAATAGCTGAGCTATTCCCGAATGTGGATGACAGCCTATTCCTCGAGCACTGAGAATATTACATGCTGAATTGCTGATGTTGTATACTCCTGAGTTTGGTAAACCCCCATTAAGAGTAGCAGTCTGCTAGGACTTCTTACTGCAGCTTGTGTTACGGTTTTCTTTAAACCATTTGATTGATTGGCATCAGACTACTAGTCTCCGAGTGGATACAAGGCATTGTCCTGTATTTTAAACTTTGGTATCTGAGTCCATGCCTCAATGCGATCTCTTAGAAAAGGAAGTTTTATGTAAGTTAAAAACATATGCATGTTTTATAACAGCGATAACTTCTTATGAAAAACTGATATATTTTTATTATATAAGGGACAGTGCTGGTTCATAAGGGACTCATAATGCTCAGTGATTCAACGCCTGCTATGTACTTAAAATGTTTTGTAGAGTACTTCAGTGTGTTTCCCTAAGAAGTAAAAATTGCTGTAAAAATGTAAGTTGTGGTAATGGTGTTATTGCAAGACATTTTTGCCAGTGACAATGAATGATTTCTAAATGCCACAGTGTGATTAAGCTGTAAGGCACAACAGGTTATATTACAGTATGAAGCCCTAGGTGTGCTGAAATTACCTTTCAACAGCTCACCCGGGAGTATCTGTGAGAGATTATAACATGACAACTTTACTGTTTTTAAAAAATGAATAAATGAAGTCATTAAAAAGCATTTTTTTCCCAGATAAGTGAAGTGCCTTCCATCACCCAGTGTGCAGTCATTAGGTCTAATGTGCTTTTCTGCAGAAATATTTCAAAATGATCCAGAGTCCCTTCCTTGCTATTGCGGCAAAAGGAAGATTTGTTACAGGCATCTCGGTTCTCTCTGAACGAAGTGTGTATGCACAATTACCCAACATACTCAGTTTCCAGATTCTAAAAAACTGTACTACTAACAGACCCACTATGTCTTCTCAAACTTTTTTCTTCCAAATCTCTTGCTATTTTAGTCCATAAGTTTTTCTTCCCTATTTCTTTTTTCCAAGAACAAATAATACCAGGGACCTCACTGACTGCCCTATAGCATGTCTGATTCCTCAGGAGTTGTTTTCAGTGGAGAGCCTTTTGAAAACCTACACCGTAAGGCCCACTAAATGTTGATCATCTTAAGCAGAAGGCATAAACTACATTTCTATGCACTCGTGTGTTGGTTGCACACAAAGATGCCACTCTGCGGTAATTCCAGCCTAGCGAACTGCAAGACTTTTGCAGAACGTGGGTAACAGCTCAAGGGTACCACTAGACGACGTGACTAAAAGCAGGTAAGGTCTCTCCATGTAGCCCAGCCTTGCCTGACCAAGACAAGCTGCTAGAAGCCTAACTCTCCAGCATAGCGCTGCACCAACGTTTGGTTCAGATCTCACCAATGAACCTCAGGAACAGCAGAACTTTTCCCCTGTTCCCTCTGCTTCGGCACGGGAGCACTGCTGGCTCTGAGGTGAGTTGGGATCTGAGCTCTTGTGGACTAGTGAGCAGCCCAGGTAGTGGTCAAGCCTCTGGTACCACTTTGGTAGCCTCCCTGGGGGGAATACTTGACCTTCAGCAGCCCTGTAAAAAACAACTGTCCTTTCTGCAGCTGTGCCATGAAACATCTGCCTTCTTTGTTGCATCCTGTGCCCTGGAGAGCCACCAGGAGGTTTGTCTCATGGGAAAAATGTTAAAATAAGCTATTTAAGGCAAAGGGAATGATAGTTAAAGGTAAAGGCAATCTTAGGGGCAGCATGTAAGGACGTGAAGAACTAAAGCACAGAGGCAGCAGGTTTGGAGTCTTTCATTAAACCTACTTAACAAGTTAAAGTACGTCAGACCTATCCAGTTCTGCAGGTGTGAGATAAGCCATAGTGCTGTTGTAGCTTCCCCGTCACTTCTTTTTGATCACGTCCTACTTTTCATTATACCTGCACATGAACTTTTAAGTAGACTGCAAGCTCTTAAAGAAGAGATTAGAGCAATGTGTGTGTCTGTAGTTTGTCTAACACCAAGCAGGTCTCTGGGGGCTGCCATCCCATACAACGAATGCTCACTGCAGAGTGCAGCAACCTCTGTGGGCTCTTAGGAAAAAGTCCTAGCTGGATTCAATGGACAGGGATTTCTTCAAGCTGTGGGTAAGGTTGGAGAGATTTGGAGTTAGTCCTCTACAGTAGTTATACCTTCTAAACTCAGTCGTATACAGCTAAAGAAGAAAAATGAAAGAAATAACAGAATCAGTGCTTGCAATGGTTCTGTCTTTAAACAAAGCTGAGGAGCATTGTCATTTACTTTTCATGGTTTGTGCTACAGGTAAGCCTATAGCGTTAAAAACCTACCACCATCTTTTCACAGTACAGGTGGCAAGAGCTTATCCTTACGTTGATGTCAGAAAGGATCACGCTTGTGGTGGAGTGTTTTGATAATGCCTCACTGGTGACAGTACAAACGCTATATCCATCCAACTTCCATTTCTGCTCACCTAGGAGGGTAGCTGCTGCAAGCATTTGAGAGTTTCTACAATAATTGAAGGTGTTTAGCTATTTGCAAAATCCCTAAACTATCTCCTATAATACCTTCCATTTTATTTGGAAAAAAAAAACTAATTTAAATAAAATTAAAATACTGCTCTGATATAAAGGAACAGCATATTCCAGAACTTAACACTGTGCATGAAAATTAATTTGAGAGGGTTTTTTTTTTGGCTCATTGTGGCTTACATGTTGTTGCTAGAAGATAAAGTTAAGATAAATTTGCACTATATAGTGTATTCCAAACCTGATTTTGGAAAAAATACAGTTTACGGACATTGAAATATATCACCTTGTACAGTACCTTTTCACATTTTATTTTGGCACCTGGATCTGATTGAATTATTTGTTTTGATGGAAAAGGCTGTAAGAAGAAATTCCTCTGCTGGGAAGAAAAGGGCTGCCATAAATTTCATGGCCTCCATGCAGCTCATAAGTGGAAGCTTTAATACAGTATATCTCTCCCTCTCCCAAGTGTTACAAAATTGGCCGGTTTGGTTAGATGTACCAGATAAGTGAAAGAGAAGTATGTTGTAGCTGTCCCAGACTCACAGAACTGAGAGCTAGAAATAACATGTTCTTTTTTTTTTCAGCTGTCCTCTGCCAACACAGACCTCTTCGATTTACTACATTCTCAAGTGTTTTAGCAGACTAATTTTTAAATGATCCACTGCTGGAGTTTTTACCGCTTCCCTTTGGAGACTGTATCACTCTGATAGATGTCACCGTTAGAAAGCACATCAGCAGTCAGGCTCAAATACCTTTTGTCCGGTTTCATCTCAATATTACTTCATGGGCTACATTACAGAAAACCTGCCCTTCCTTGGCCGCCACATTGCTCTTACTTGCATTATTATAGTCTCTTGAAACTCACGTCAGGACTGAGGTCTCCTTGAACCATGTTTTTAGTGTAAATGCTTTATAAATTATTGTTTCTACCTTGCCAGTTTGCAGTCTCTTCAAACAAGTGACTTGGCAAATCTGAAGTGCCAAGGAGACAGGCAGAATATAAAAACAAGCCTATGCAAATGTTGTGGTACTTATAAACAGACAAGTGCACTGACATTTAACCTATCTTTCTCTCCTTTTTATGTTATTTTCTGATCAGCGTTCACGGGCTTGTTGGTTGTAAATTAGCCAAAAAAAGTTTTCAAGCATGATTGTGGCCTCACACAACAGCCTTTCTAAACTCTCAACTGCTTTTTTTTTGTAAACATTTTTTCTTGTGCAGTACTACACAAACATATGCCTGGTATATCCCACAATACTATTTGGAAACAACAGAGGAACCTAAATTACCTGCTTGATTCCAACTAAAAAACACCCTTACAGGCATCTCAGTAAAAATCTTGGCTCAATATACAATGCTTGTCACAAAAGCTAAGGTGGTAGGATGTACACAGAAAAAGCTAAAAAAACAAGACTAAAATTATAGGATGCTGTTCAAAACCAATGGTACCTCCTCATTTAGAATCCAGGATCCAGGTCACAGGATTTTGCTGAAGGAAGCTGAAGAATTAAGGAAAGAGGAGAAATTATATGCTCAAGACAGTAAAAGACTGCAAAAAGACAAGAATAGGACAGTCAATCTTGCAAGAAGATGGATAAAACAAGATGCAAGAAAGGAATGAAAAACGGTATGTGGTATAATGGTTTTCAGCCGGAGGATATCAAGGATAAGGGGTCATAAAAGGCAATCAAATGGTCCTACAGCACTTGAAAATACATTACAATTTAAAACTAATAAACTCTTGTTCTCTTCTAGGCACACATCCTTGCCTTTCAAGATCAAGTATTTTCTGTCAAGATCTCAAGACGAGTAACAAAATATAAGACATATGGCTTTGTCAGTTTTATCACAGATGCATGTTTTCCTCTTCCATTAAAGAATAATGGATTAAGTGAAAAATATTCTAAATACAGGTTTATTAACTCATGAGGGTAGCTTTGGATCATCTGTCCATCTTCTTTCATTCTTCACTACATTTTTTTTGTTAATGAAGGAGTTTAATAAATACTACAAATCCAGCTGAAATGGTTGATTCTAATTTACCAGAGGTACACTGCTTGCAGCTGATTCTCCTGGGATAATAAGAGAAGAAATTTGTCAGCCTATTTTAGCTAATTACCCAGCAGATCACGCACAGCAGCCAGGACAAGAGTCAGTATAGTTGCCACCTGCCTGGGAAAAGCTGTCCCAGCGACCTGGCTGCTGGCACTCTAGGGCAGAGCGACGATGGCTTCTCAAACTCTCTTACCATGGCTCTTCAGCCTCACATAAAATTGTTAAATATTCATTGCACACAGATATTCCACCTCCCTAGCAAGTACTTTACCTGCCAGGATGAAGCACCATTCCCGGGGACTCTCTGATCTGATTAATATTTTAAATATTTTACACAAAATCAAATAGCTCCAATAAGTGAGATCAAGGAAGACCTGCCCATATGACCCCAAGAATACATTACTGGGGACCTCTACCAGGAGCTTGGGATCTTTTTACACTCCCTGCTCGCAATCAGCCATGAGTAAATCTGAGCTGGGGTCTTTCACAGATGTCCTAGCTACCAGTTTATGGAGTCATTGATATTAATTTCAGCCAGTTTTGTATGAGAGTGTCAGTACTTTATACACAGTGGAAAAAGATCAAGGGGAGATGGAGGGCACTTCAATCAGACCATCCCTCCCATGAGGCACAGAAAGCAAATTAGAGTCTGGGCTGATACAACCAGCAGCACTGCAGGTTTGCTCTCAAGATAAAACTAACAGATACCTTCTTTCCCAAACTGCCAGATAATTTCTGCCTTAGCTTTCACCTGTACACCCATCTCTAGGGGTAAAAGGTCAGGCTTCAGTGCCAGTTCTTGGTGACACCGC
>NW_009619090.1:123795-179473 GCF_000690535.1 Cariama cristata | reverse complement strand
CCAAGCACCCCAGTCTCCCATGGCTGCACCCTCCTCTGATTGCAGCTGAACTGAGACCCAGGGAACGTTTAGTACAACCCACAAACCAGCCCCAGCCAGCTGCTCTCACCCTAGAGAAAACAGCTCTTGATCCAAAGCCTGCTGAATTCAATGCAAAGAGAGCTCCGTCATCTGGATCCAAACAAGAAAGTGTTTAGGAAAAAAAAAAAAAAAGTTTTATTTTGAGGTTTCCCTTTCCAAAGCTAAATAGCTAAAATGCAAATCTTAAATATTTCAGAGTGAAAAATATTGGTTTTGACACATCATACTGAACGAATTGAAGCAGAAACCATTTCCAACTGCAAGTTTTTCTCTAACTCCTGTGCTCAGATTACTTTGCACGTTAAAGTTGCAGGAACAATTCAGTCACCATCATCCTTACACCAAACCATATAAGTGGACTACTAGATACTTCTCTAAAATGCCCTAATTTTAATGATGTTTGTATTGCAGCCATTTTAACTCCAAGTTGTGACAGGAAAAATACGTAAACATGTTTAAAAATTAAGTCTTTTGCAAAACAGTGAAGTTAGAGGTACTTGGTGCTGTGCTCCGCTGAAGCATTTTTACACAAGCACATCAGAGTTTATAGGAAGGACAGTCTGCCTATTTTTTAAAACATGTTTTGATCCTGAAAGATGAAACTGGCATGAGGAAGCCACAGAAAAGTGAAAATAAAAACATCCCTATTCCTGCAGTTTTACATTCAGACCAGAACCATGGATATTGTTGTTCTTGTGTGCCTAAAGCTCTAGAGCTGTTGCCAGTGCCCAAATACTGCTTCTTGTCATGATGGATAAACTCCTGCAGCAATTACACTGACAGCTTCCAGGTAAGAGTGAGAATATTCTGTTCTCAAACCCTTGTCTATTCACACACAACTTTCATCATTAAATCAGCTTTACCTCTGCTTCACAAAAGTCTAGGAGCATAACACTGTGCTGCAAATCAACAGTTAGTTTATTACCCTACTTTACTTTCCCTTCTTTTCTGAATTTATTTCAGCCTTAATAATTTCAGTTATCATATTATGGCGTGATTTGATATATAGTAGATTTTTGTCTATGTTATATAGAGGATATAAGGTTGAGATCTATTGTCAGCAGCTACTGCTTAGGCTGTGCCTTGGTACAAATCACTGTTCCTATCCTCTAGACCTCCTGAGACTTTAAGGAATAGTTACTGACTTTGGTTCAGCCCCAGCCTGGGTTGTAAGGATGAAGGGTTTTGATGCATCCCATTACTCTTCAAAGTCTTCTTAGCATCATCTGTATAAATACTTTGTTTGATTGGTATAATATTTTGGAGATGTAGGGCAAAAACATGCAGCCTGAGATGGTTGAATTCATTTCATAGCACAAAGATGAGCATTGTACAGGCCATTGGTTTCTTTTGACTTACACAGACTGAAAAGCAATGTGTTGTAATAACAAAAAGGTAGCCTGGATAATAATAAAATAAACTATTATCTTATATCACAGATTCAGACAAAATATGTTTCAACAAAGAGCACTAATTAAAATGTACTTCTCCTGTTTACTTAAACTTTAGTAATCTTGTCTCATGCTGGATTGTCACTGACATTAAAATTACTTGCTAATGTCAGTCATAAACAGTGATGTCATATTCAAAATGGCTCTAAGTGAAAAATCATTCTCCTTCCGTTTCTAGATAAGCTTTCTGCAAGCATCCTTCACAGCAAAATTACGAGCTGGATTTCACTGCCAGAGCTTTTGCTCCCAAACTCATATTTATTAGCCCACATATAAAAGCATGCATGAAAAGGAGCTGACGGAGCACAGTGAGCTGTGAATTTCAAGTATATTCCAGCACAAAAGGTCAGAAGCAGATTTCCTGTTTGAGTAGCAATTATAAATAGCCATCAGAGGTGAAATAGGATTGAAATACTGGGTTATGTTGTGTTTCCTGTTGATTTTGAAAGGTTAACAGTCGGAAGGAAAGAAGAAAAACTCTATTCCACCTCTTTAAAAAATTAAATGCTTTCCAAAAAGGGTAGAAATGGGGTACTAGAGCACTTTTTTTTTCCAAGACAGGTGTTCACAGACTCAGAGACTTTAAGACCAGAAGGACAGTCCAAGGACAGCTTCCTATTCATGTCCTATCTGTTTTCTTCTTCCACGCCAGATCCCTCAATACATGCTTCACATCCCAAAGAAATACACTGTCTAGACTGAGCAGCAGATGGCTGCTGAGGTGCACCCCATGGCATCTACAGCTCGTTGAGGCCATGCAAAATTTCTGTGTCCTGAAAGCCTCCTCTCAGAGTAGCCAAATCCAAGGAGTGGAGGGGAAGGACCTCCAGGGCCACAGATTTCCAACAACATGCATTGCTCTTCCACATACGTCTTCCTTTACCTATCTCCCAAAACACAATTGTTAATCCACCATTTTTTCCCTCATCCATAGGTCCCACTTGGTTTGCTAACTCTCATGACTCCCTGTCCTTGGATACCACTCTTACTTCTCTTTCTGCTCTTCGATTTCAACGGATCGTCCACAATTTCCTTGTTGTCACCCCTGTCCTTCTTTCCCATTTTCTTCCCCTCACCCAAAATACACCCAATTCCAGCACCATAATATCTGAACTCAATAATTATTGCTGAAGGGAAGATAATAATAAAACCTACTTTCCCAGTGCCAGTACATTTTTGGCAGTGTTTTACCACTTTCCAGCAAGAATGTTTAGGAATATGTACTGGACTGAAGGGATAGAAAGAGTCAGCACTGGGGCTCCTATCTAGTGTGAAAATGCTTGTGATTGTGAAATGTTTCCTTAAACAGCTGCTGTAACTATTCCATACTTTAGCATTTAGGGGAAACAACATGGGTAGAAGCCTTTTGCTTAAGCTGACTTTGCACAGCCCAACTATGAAACGCATCATTATAAATTAAATGACTTTGACAAGTAACAGCCCTCACAGCTACTTTGGCCTAATGCTCTCAGTGACGGTCTCTGGATACAGGGTTTATCTAGGTGACATCATCGAGACGCCAAAGAAGGAAATTAAACATATCCTAGGTGATTTCCTCTGAACAGGCTTTATTTGAAAGATGATAAATAGAGCTCTGTGTTTTGAACAGGAGGTTACAGCAGGGGCAGTGCTGACAGGCTCTAGGCTTTGTGCCAAGGTATTTATTTACTTGTTGTGTCATGACAAATATTAATTCACAATCTGAAGTTTCACCGAGCAGCAAAACCTCAGAGGACCTGACACAGAAGATCTTGCTCTGTCTCTGTGTCCCTGCTCCATGGGGAATGAGGAGTTAGTGTGTTTCATCAGCATCCTGACTGCCGGGGTTTATATTTCACCATGGGGATGAAAACCATTGCATTTTTGCCAATGAATAACCCAAGTGCTTTTCCTAGGAGTGCCAAATTTGCACAATGGTTCACATTTCTGAACAAGTCCAAAACAAAGTTTTGATTTAGCAACAGAAAAATATATTTTAAATATTGAATGGCTGTGTTAGGGAGGAGTACAGGCTTAGATCTCTGACTACCGGGAACTGGATTCTATCAGATATTTGCTAATAGAAAACAAAACAAAATTTCACAGACTATTGGCTAAACTACATGAATTACCACTTAATTAAATGATTACAGACTGGTGGCTGCAGACAGGTTACCTTTTGCTTAGAAGAGCTTTGTAGGCTACAAGAGCAATAGTAAAGAATGAGAATTACAAAATAGATACTTAACGAAACACATGGTTATATCCATTTAGGATAATTTACCACTTTGGTTTGTGTAGTCACTGAAAATGGTTTCACTCGGATACTATAAAAGCATATTTTCGTATGCAAGTTATCAGCCAGTGCAAATGATACACCATTCCCATTGCATTCAGTATTTGAACAGTACTCCCGGCAATGTCAGGAAGACACTAGCACTAGGCAGGTGAGCTTCTGTACAAATCGCTGCAGAATTGTGCACTGAATGAGGCCGTGAGATGAGGATGCATGCTTAAACCACCACTGAAGGAATACAAAAGCAGCTAGATCCAAATCATTTGTGCACATTTTATGTACTCAGACACTGAGTCGTGAAGTAATAATTGAAAAATTATGTGTGGCTTTTCTCCCACATTTGATTAAATTGCCTCTCTTTGTCACTTCAGTAAGAGCTTGGTGATATACTATGCTGCCCTACTTACAAAAGAGCCAGGTCACTCTTTTCTCTCCCTGGTCCTTTGCTTCTCAAGTCTCAGAGAACAAAAAGCACCATGAGATGACATCTCCTGAGCCTGGTTCACCATTGCTTCCCCGGTGCCATCACAGTAATATCCTGGGTTGATTTTGCTAAGCAGGAGGAAGGACTCAGACCTAATGTCTTCAAAGGCAAATTTTATTCCCAGTCCCTGCTAGTAAAAGCCATTTTACAGCTTTTGAAGGAACTGCCTCTGTGTCCTAAATGAACACAAATCATGACATATAAACTAATTTTTGAAAGAAAGCGAAGATTTGGACAATGAAATCTGTTTTACAGTGCATGAGATTGAAGAGGGCTTGGGACAAGAAAACAAAGCGCAGCACTGCTAGGTCTACAGAATCTGTGATGCAATTTTGCACGTCTAAACATAGAGGCTTTGCACCATGCAATACAATGCGAAAAGGCACTTGCTTGCAGCCGTAAATCTACCTGAAGAACAGTATCCAGTCTTGGAGCTGGCCTGGACGTTAATCTGCAAGCACCAAGAACTCACATCTGGAGTGAGTGCAGAAGAGCATCGGGGTGGAGGAGGCTGGCACTTCCACCAAGGGGCTGGGGGGTAGCCCTGCTGCCCTCCTCACGAAATTGCTGCCTCTGCTTGGTAACGCTGGAAGGGAAACGAAGGCTATGACATAGCAGGGAAGTGGGAAAAACAACAACCAGCTACAGAGCCTTTGTTAAATGTCTGCTGACATTGTTTTTATATTCACAGGAAAGCTGATGGCAGAAGAAAATTTTAAATTTCCACCAGCAGCAAAACGTCATTGAAGATTATCATCTCTCCAGCTGCCTTCACAGCGTGCACCACTGCTTTGCCTGAATTTCAGTGTGCACTATTTTATTGGTCTTCTCCAGCCCTCGCCAGGTTTGATACCAGAAACACTTGTTCAGTCAGTAACCTTCAATTATCTGTGATAAAAACCTAACTTGTGTTATTGATAGTCTTTCGCTTGTCAAATTAACGCTAATTGCGTTGTCTTGTCTCTTCATCTGACACTTTCTTCCCACTTTACACAGAGAAGAAATGTTTAAAAATAAACAATCAGAAAAGCATGCTGCTACAGACAGGCTAAGTCTGAAGTACTGAGGCTGGAAACTTGCCTCTGCTAATGGCTACCAAGAACCAGCTGATCTCTCAAGATGTAGGATTGCATGTTTCATACTGACTCCACGACTGAAAATAATCTGTGAGGATTTTAGGGGGGAGATTCCCCCCACCGTGTGCAGTAGAAATGTAAAAGTATGGAAATAGAAAAATGGAATTCAGAGGAGATCAGGGATGAATGAAAACAGGTGAGTGAAATCAGACAGCATTACTAGACAACCAAGGAGCAGAACACAGAGCAAAGCTCACTGGCACCTGTTTTGTATGTGTGACACTGTCTTTACATTGTAAAATCGAGTTCTTAACCCTTCTCTTTTACCACTTCTTTGTAACAAGGAAAGTGAGGTGGGACATATAGGTGATAATGTGACAAGCCAGTGCCATTGCAGAGCTGTTCATGTTATGGCTCTGACTGTCCTGCCGAACTGTGGGCTGCACTTTCCATCTCATATCTGTCCATGTAAGGAGAATAACGTGTCCATGCAACCAGAGAGTTTTGGAAAATGTTCAGGGAAGGCGTTAGAAAGCTGTCCACTGCCATTGATAACAAGAGGAATAATGCTCCACAGAAGACTTGCTGCCGGAGCAAAACGTTGTGGTAAATATCACAAAACTTGCAACTTTTTCACAGCTATCTCACCAGCCAAATGTTACCCACTACCAAGGAGGCTCTCACAGCTATTTTATAAAAATAGAAAAAGATATTCACCGACACTAATAAACTCCCTCTACAACAAGCTCAATACTTGAACCAAAGCCAATGCTAACACTCAGCCCCCAAACCTGACCCTGTGTCTTAAGTCACTGTCAGATTTGATAACATTCTCCAGCTGAGAGTAGGAGAATATTTGCTGTAAATCTTAAACAGACATCAGTAGTAATGTTCTCCATGGGTTTACTGTTTCTTTTGAAACCATAATAGTTCTTGACTTTTTCTGTCACCAACTCAGTAGACTAAGAGGCAGAGGAAGAGGCCAGTGCAGTTCCAGGACTATTCAACATTATCAATAGCTTTTCTTCAGACATGTTAGGTACCATTCAAAAAGAAAACCTGAAAACCCAATGTTCTCAGTCTCCAGGACATATGTAAATCCCATGTTGACTGATTCTATGAGGGACTACCACCTTCAGGCAAATTATTTCCTTATAATCTATTAGTCACTGCCGAACACATAATGACAATCCTACCAAAATACTTGGAAAGTGAAGCTAATGAGGGATGCTAGCATATGCTTAATATAATTTCTCAGAGTCTGTCTATGGTCCAATGGCTTCTTCTAAATCAATCCTGGAAAGTCTTCTCTGACGCAGTGCTTCACAAAACCCAACTACAGTTCAACAGATGAGTCACTGCAGTCACTTCTTTTCATTTTGACCACCAACATCTTGCTTGTTCCTGTACTGCACTTTGCTGCATTACCCATTCACTGCTTACATCTTGCATTTACAATATGTTCCTCAAAGTGAGAGCTAGCCCCTTGTGTATACTTGTACAGTGCCTTGCACAGTAGAACTCTGGCCTCTAGGTGTTACCATAATATAAAGAATAAACAAAATCTCTATTTTGGTATATCCAGACATTTTCCAAGCACAAAGTGAGGTTTTGCGTTAATAATATTTAATTAATAAGCATCATTTTTTATAACAGTGTGCTAAACCAATACTAACCATGGGAAAAGGAGCATACTTTGCTTGTACCCAAAAGCACTTAATCCAGGCTTGCTGGAAGTCTCCCTTTATCACAGATGCTTCTTTTTTCTCTTTCAGGTGAATAGCATGGCAGTGGAGATTGCCTGAGGTATTAACAGAGCCCTGATATAATTGAGAGGAGCTGAGACAGAGTGTTCTGCCAAAAGGTCCTGAACTCCAGGACTTGCTTTTCCCACCCTTCCACAAAGCTTGAATTAGCTGAACTCTGGGTCATGCTACAAAGGATACCTTTTCTACAAGGATCTTTCTCGGGAACCAGGATGAGTGGGTTGTGTTGGATGGTGGGCAAGACCTTATTTTCAGTGCTTTTGGAAGGCTTTTATATTATGGTGTTGGTTTTGACTTGTGCTTTATTTCACAAGCTTTCTTGAACTTTTGCGCAGGGTTGTTTTCACTAAATCCAAACAATAAATAATGATGCAGTAGATTGCTGTTGAAACTGCAACACTTACGACAGTTCTAGTAATTTCTGAACAGTTTGTTCCCAGCAAATGTAGGCGGGAGGAGGAGGAAGGGATGGTCTGTCACCGACTGCTGCTGTGGAACAAAATTTTCCTTCAATTGCCTGCCCAGGCTAGCGCTGCAGCTACCGCCTGTTGTTGTAGTGGACATGATCCCAGAAGTGCTCTCCAGAGCTGCAGCAGAAGAGGCATCACTTCTCTTAACTTGAGCTCACTTTACACACCAAAAAAACGCAGGAGAGAAATCCACAGGAGGCCAATTCCAGAAACAGCTTTAAATTTTGCCTTTTGTTATGGTTCAGGATAAAAAGAGGTCTGATTCCAGGAAAGCCATAGCTCGTACTCAGCTCCTAGTATTATCAGTGGGGACTGTTGGTTCAAGTTTCGTCTGGGTCCTGAGGCTGGTTCTACTTCGTCTAAGCTGGCTGAAAAAAATGCAATGGTACCAGGTGTGCTGGATGAACACAAAAAATTCAGGTGCAATAGAAATCCTGCCAAAGTTTGTCTGCAAACAGGGTTGAGCTTGGGACAGTTTATTTTTTCAGGACACCCACAGTCAGTGTGTTTAAACACTACAGATCCTGGTTATGTTGTGATGTGTAGGCGTCCACCTTACTAAACAGCTGATCAGGGAGGGAGCCAGCAAGAAGACTCCAACATCTTTATTTTGTGTGATCTAACTCCCAAACAGCATCTATACAAAATGAGCTCTGAAATTGTTTCATTTTTCTGTTTTTTTGATTTGGAACTTGCCAAGATTAGTGGCTAGCACAGTCCTTTCCAAAGACAGAAAAGGTTTTGCTTTGTGAATAAAATAAACACTATCTAAACTGGCTTACAATCATTTATATGAGACCTTCTGAAGTCACTCTTTGTCTACACTTTTCTCTGGTCTAGGACAAAGCTGCCTTTTGCTCTGTAAGTGTATCACTTCAGTGTAGCTGACACTCACCTTAGTGGAAATGACATAATTCAAAAATACAGTGTATCTCTGCTTTTATTAATTTTTCAGCATAACAGACAAAGTGCTTGGTGTGAGTTGGGAATTACATGGGCAGTGGAAAATTTCTGTCCCCGATCTCAAGAGAAAGAAATTGCTGTGCAAGTATTCCTCCCTCTGACACAGTTTTTACAGCATCAGGATATAGCCAAGGAAGCTTTCTAAGTTTTTATTTGGCTTGGAATAATTCTTTAGTTATTTAAGAAGTTTCATTTTCTTCACCCAGTGTTTGGGAAGAACAGTTGAGCATCACCCACTCCACTACTTCTCTTTTTATCATGTGTGGGTCCCCTGCTTACTAAGAAAGTCATGCAGAACCCTCTAAACCCCAAAATAACAAGTTTTTAAGTAGAGCTATTGAAATAAAAATACATATATGTCATCATGTTACCAGAAACATTAGACAGAAGATCTGAATTTTTAATATCTGAGTAATTGAACTTAGAGATTTTTATGGTATTCAACACAGTGAATGGTAGTAGGACTGAGGAAGATCTTACTGCAGAGCCAAAGTGGTGCTGGTAAAAGCCTGGTCCAGTTATGTTGATGCAGTTCTTGAAACCACAACCAGTTCTTTCCAGCTGGTAGCACCTGCCTCCACGGTGTGCCCTGCCTCCACCATGATGGGACACTGGCATTTGCACTGCTGCAGGAGCTCTCCTGCTCCTGCTGGTGAAGTCTGATCTTTCCCCCCACCTCTGAACCAACAAGAATTGAAATTTCAACACCCTGCTGACTTGTTCTGTTTGTGTGATGTTCGACAGCAATTCCTCAACTTGTTCTGAATAAGAAAATACTGAACAAAGGATGGTATTTATTAGACTCCTAGGAGAAGGAGACCAGTAGCATATTCCCCACTGGCACTTTATACAAACAAAATATACTTGGTGGAAGATTTAAAGATTCTCAAACTGACAACTCTGAGAACAATTGGCTCCTATCTGCGTAGATAGCAGAAAGACAGGCTCCTTCACACCATATACCCAACTCTTTGGGAAACTGGAACTTTTCTAGCTGTCTCAGGCCTGGGCTACATAAGTGAAAGGCATGATTCAACAGCTGTTCTTCTAAACCAAATCCCCTTCAAGTAAACGAAAAATCTCCTATCACACTAAAATAAGAGTACATCCCAGCAGATTTCATTGACTTAAGTTTTGTCATTTGAGGAAACTTTAACTAAAATGACACCATTTCCTTATATCAAATCATAGTCTCATAGAATAGTTTGGTTGGAAGGGCAGGGACACCTTCCACCAGACCAGGTTGCTCACAGCCCCATCCAACCTGACCTTGAACACTTCCAGGGATGGGGCAGCCACAGCTTCTCTGGGCAACCTCTGCCACTGCCTCACCACCCTCACCAGCAAGAATTTCTTCCTTATATCTCATCTAAATCTTCCCTCTTCCAGTTTAAAGCCATTGCCCCTTTTCCTATCACTCCAGGCCCTTGTACAAAGTCCCTCCCCAGCTTTCTTGTCAGCCCCTTTAGGTACTGGAAGGCTGCTCTAAGGTCTGCCCGGAGCCTTCTCTTCTCCAGGCTGAACAACCCCAACTTTCTCAGCCTGTCCTCACAGCAGAGGTGCTCCAGCCCTTGATCATCTTCATGGCCTCCTCTGGACTCGCTCCAACAGGTCCATGTCCTTCTTGTGCTGAGGACCCCAGAGCTGAAGGCAGTACTGCAGGGGGGTCTCAGCAGAGCGGAGCAGAGGGGCAGAATCCCCTCCCTCGACCTGCTGGTCACACTGCTTGGGATGCAGCCCAGGACACGGTTGGCTTTCCGGGCTGGCAGAGCACATGGCTGGGTCACGTTGAGTTTCTCGTCAACCAACACCCCCAAGTCCTTCTCCTCAGGGCTGCTCTTGATCCATTCTCCACCCAGTCTGTATTTGTGCTTGGGATTGTCCTGACTCATGTGCAGGAATTTGCACTTGACCTTGTTGAACTTCATGAGGTTCGCACAGGCCCACCTCTCCAGTCTGTCCAGGTCCCTCTGAACGGCATCCCTTCCCTCCAGTGTGTTGACTGCACCACACAGCTTGGTGTCATTGGCAAACTTGCTGAGGGTGCACTCAATCCCACTGTCCATGTCTCCAGCAAAGGCGTTAAACAATGCTGTCCCAGTAATGACCCCTGAGGAACGCCACTATGGTCTCCACTTGGACATCGTGCAAACATCATATCATCAAGTTATAAGAAGACCATGACTTTTCTTGTCCCATCTTCTGAATGTCGCTAAAGGGTGAAGCAGCTCCAGGAAGCACGAGTAGAGAAACTCCATCCAGACTTTTAAATGCCCAACCAGACACAACCTTCCTTTGCAAAGAAGAGCTGTCTTTTGTATCACTTCACAGCAAAGCTGAACATTTTCCAAGACTTCTAAGAACAAAAAACAAACCCCCTCCAGGACATTTTCTTAGACACAGATTCCAGCATAAGTCAAGCCTCAGGGCATGGTGTGAGCTGGTTTCTCAAGAGGAGAGGACTTGTGAAAAGAGGGAACAACAGAGAGAAAAGTAAGAGCATAGCACTCCTTCCACATCATCAAGTGCCAGTCTTTACTTCAAACAAGGATCAGCAAATCACTGTGTGAGCAATGAGAAGTACAATAAATTTACCACAGTGCAATAAAATCGATTGTAAGGTAACTACTCCTACTGCTCAGAAAATGTTAGGCTGGATTTCTTTGGTTGTGGATCCAACCAAGAAATTAATCTTTAGTGATTTTAGCTACTGAAGGTTATCAAGATATTATGAATTGATCTGAACTAAAAACAAAAATTAAATCCTTTCTTCCACTTATTGAACTGTGGCAGTGGAGCACAACCTCTGCCCACTTCTGTCTTTGCCACCGTGTGTCCATTTCCCCTGCACAGTAAAAAGCATTTTGGGGATTTGGAAGCCTAGTGAATCCTGTTTTCTTCTGTATGAAAACATAATCCTTAGGATTTAAAATACTACTTTCTGGACTTGTCTGTTTTGAATGTATCCAGGAGTAGAAGTACATTTTTAGATGTAACTGCAACTTCGCAGAAAAGAAACCCAAACATTTCAATGGGAACAATACTGCTTCTAAGAAATTCAAGCATTTGGGTTGCCTGAAGAAAAATAGAAGATATTTTTTTATTAGTTCAAAATTAAAAGAACAGATTTTTCAAGCCATTTAATTTAAGCTTTTTTGTAAGAAAATAATAATAAAAAAGACATTTCCTTTTAAACTTATTAGTTTCATTTCAAAGCTAGCCTTTAAGATAAAATGAGTCAAATAACCTGTGATATTAATAACAAATTTTTGCCTCAGGTTGACCTAAAATGTAAATTCAAAGGTTTTTTCCCTACGTTTTCAAAGCATTTAGACACTTTAGATTTTTTCCTTTCAGTGCAAATAGATTTTTCCTTGCTTAATTTTTCTGGTTTATCCATCAGTCACTTGCCTGTAACCCGAAGTATTTAGGAAATCTCTCATACTTTTACTATGTTCTTCATTCTCTCCCATTAAAAACAAACATACAACGTAGATCCCTCCAGTAGTTAGAGGTTCATTAGTGATCACATACTGACACATGCACCCTCACCGCCGCAGCCACACTGGCTCTTCTCCGACTCGTGGTCCCCTCTCCAGTGCCTGCACTCAGACCCCCATACACACGTGCACTCAAATGGGAAGCTCTTTTCCCCTCACCCAGGAAAAGAGTTAGGAAAGGAATTGAATAAGAAGCTGAGACAGCCTGTGGGATCAGACAAGGGCACTGGCCAGCCACCTGTTTATACAACTGGTTCCTTTTATCCCCTTTATTCCTCTGTTTTCCCATGCTTGTTCCTGCCCAAATGACCCCAACCCCTCCTTTTCCCAACCTTTGGTTCCTCCCGTAAACATCCTACAATAAGTCTTGTGCAAGTGCTCTTCCCTGGTATCCCATAATAAGCCCATACTCCTTGGCGGTGATGCCTCAGTCTGTAGGTGATCTGAGGACAGCCTCGTCCAGAGACCCACAGTGGTGGGTGTCACTCCCCATGGGGCTGGCACCCTCCTGCGATCCCCTGCAGGGCCGGGTCAGGGTCTCACATCTCTGGCTGGGTTATTGGGATTCCCCTACCTGCCACTGTTCCTCTATGCTCCTTTCTGTGTGTGGAGACCAGCTTCTCATCACGCATCCTAATGATATTTAACATAAAAGGCTGGTTGGGTGGGGTAAGAGTCCAAGAACTCCTGCCCTGAGCGGAGCTCCTCTTCAGTCATGTTCATACATCCTTCTGGTTGCATTTCTTTAAGCATTTGAGCAGATGCTTCCCTTTGTAAGGTTGCTTGCAGAATGACTGTTGCTAACACTGACTTCCGATTATGAACAAAAAAAAATTAAAAAAAAAAAAAAGGCTATTTTCTGGTTTTTCCCTCCTAATTGAAAATGGTCATCGATCAATTCAGGAAAGAGGGAGTAGGAGAAAAACCATGCCTATCCTCAGAGATTTTGTCAGTGACTGAAGTATCAGAAACAGATGGCAGCTGACATGACAAAGTTACAAACATCCTTGGCTGGCGTGCTATGGGCATACCATGAGGAGTTCTGTCACAGAAGATACACTACACCATACCAGCCTGCACCGCATCAGTGTTGAACAGCTGATTCTTTGTGAAATGCATCTACAGTGCATTGTGGAGCGAGAGCTACCAGTCAAGTTTTCACATTTCAAGTGAAATATTCTGTTCCTGCAAATTTCCTTTTTTGCAGCTTTTAATTTCTGCTAGTCCCTTTTGTAACATCCGCGCTCTGTTCCTCTATGTTTACCAGTCGTTCTGCTCAAAATGGCTACAAGCACAGATGCTGAGGAGTTGGTGTAATTCTTCTATCAGTTCTAAAAGAGACTGAAGTTTCGCTTCTTCTGCTTTGTCAGAACTTCAGCAATTATTGCAGTGGCTAGCCACTGAGCCAGGGAAATGAGACTACTGGGGGAAGTGGATTGCTGCAGTACAAAATGAGAATTGTCAGGTGATGAAGGTATTCATTGGCCAGCTACAGAGAGTGGAGTGGTGCCCCTGGGCCTCTGAAACAGCTGAGAGTTCATAGTAATTCAAACTGAGTAACCATAAAAACCATAACAATTTTGCAGTATAGAAAATAAAACTTCTGGTTGTTCTACACGGTATGGCATCCAGTTCTGCTCAGGAACAGCAGTACCAGGAGACAATCCCAAATTTTTCACCAGCCCTTGGCATTGTGGTCAGACTGCAGCTCTTACCTTTTGTCAAAAAGTCTTGCTCATTCATCTTTTTATTGACTCATTTGGTATTTGAATACAGATCACTAATTCAGGAGCTACGGTTGCACTGTTGGCTGAGATGGAGTAAGACATTTTTAGACTGGTACACAGTTTGAGATTTTATTTTTTTAAAAGGTGTTTAAAAATTAGCAGTGGATTTTCTGTAATTCGTTGCTCTCTTTTGAATCTTGATTGGCAACTGATAAGCCAAGAAACGAAAGCAATGAAGCAAAAAGCACTAATGCTTGCTTATATCTTGAGTCCTTTAGTCACTTCAATGGCCGTGTCCTACTTTGGAAGGAAATGGTCCATCTTTCACAGATAGGCATGTTTTGGTATTTTTACTGCATAACTGTTGGTATCAACAATGCTGCTCCCACACAAGACATTGTGCTTTGCCATGAAGGACTTATGCCATTATGGGAAGTCATCTATATTCTGACAGCACGAGTTAGAAGTTACTTACTGAACTCAAAATTGAGAACTGATGCACACAGGGTGACATTGTCATAAGGTAAGGTTTATCATCCCAACATTCTTCACAGCACAGCCAAGCTCTGCACAAATGAGCATAACATATAAATGTCACATTTAACAGCTTGTCAGCACTCTATACTTTCCTAATGCCTCAAAAAACATTCATGAGAAGGCTGCATGGAAAAGCATATAAACAGAGTAAAATAGGCCAAATTCACATGATTCTTTGCTTTGTACTGAACAAATATCAGTCACCTAATCTTTCCACGCACTTTCCCTTGACATCATCAACTGTCAGGCAATGATAGGAACAATATTGGCATTTATAAATTAAAATACATATGATTTAGTATCTTTTTTCTGATCTGGAAGTAGAATCTGCTTTGCCTTTCTTTAAATGGTAGCCAGGCTTTGGGTTTTGTTCACTTATATTCCATCAAGGCATAAGGCACTTCTTGTTTTTACTATTTGTTTTATTTTAATCACAGAAATATAAAATTTTCCACCATATTTCAGCATTGAATTTGTATTGAAAAATCTCAATTGCTTCTTTTTCCAATGCCCATTTGTTCTTGGGTTGCAATACTCCTGCATGAACTTCAAAAAAAGGCTTTGCTCACAAGTGAAGGCTGAGGGATCTGCTTGTTCAGACACAACCAGTTGAGATCTCAAAGATTCTCATTGGAAAATGCAAATTAAATTGCCCCACAGGACTACCTGGGTCAGTGCCCTGTCTCACAATCTTTGTGAAAGATGATGCTCAGTGACTGATTTAATGTGCAAAGAAGTGTTATCTCTTTCATCTTTTATTGAGGTCTTTGCTCTTTTTGTTACATTGAGTATGCACGTTGCAAGGCTTGAGCCATGAACGAAGCTACTTCCATTCATACAAATTAATATCAACCACTGTTTATTGATGGTAAAAGAACTACTTTATTTTATGGAAGCCATACTGTTATGTGTCTAGCATATCATATCCTACTAGATGTTATTATATACAACTACGATAATTTTAAATAATTTTCTGATACTGCTTGGGGAATTGTAATTCCTTACTGAATTACAGTTCATGCAATCTTTCCTCAAATTTATTTTAATAATAGATTTTGTACCTTTTCCACAGTACAGGAGAGTGGCTGATTATAATGTTGCAAAGTCTGACGACAACCTACCCCATTCCAGAGAAGAGCTCATGGGTGTAGTAAGACACCAACTCCAGCAGTAGCTCTTTTACTAAAAACCATATTACATATTACTAAAAACCAACTTAGAAGAATAGCACATGATGGACGGATAAACACAGAAGCTTATGGCACAAAATGATGTACAGCTGGAAGAAAACATAAAAGGCAATCAGGAAATGCTCTGAAATGCATTAGATGTAATAATGTGATGGGGGAAAGAAGGCTTCTTGTTTAAAGTGGGAAGGCAAGCTTTTGCAGGTGACAGAGAAAGCCAACGTGTTCTTGCTTCACTTTCGTTGCTTTATTCTATAGAAAGAGGTTAACTGAGATCAGACACTTAACATGGTCAATATTAATAACAAGGGATGAAGAAAACAGGCCATATTAGGGGAAAAAACAGGCTAATGATATCAAGATAAATTAGATCTTTAAGTTATCATTCCCTGATGAGAATCACTTAAGGCAACTAATTTAGGCGGTTTTCTTGGATGAGTCATGAGGCCTCAGTGGACTGAAAAAAGGGAAACAACTAGAACTCTTTTTGGGGGAAGGGAAGGGGTAGGGAGAAGAAAGATTAAAAGAGATGTGGATCCAACACAACATGTAACATTGATGCCTGGAAAAATATTAGGTGCTACACTATTAATTAATTTGTAAGAACCTCAAGAATACAAGCATAATCAAGTAATAATGAACAGCCAACATTTGTTAGTCGAAACCAGGTTTTAATCAAAACAATCTTGTTTCCTCTTAATAGGACAAAGTTCCTAGAAGACACAGGGAAAAAGTAGATGCAACCTATTTTGACTTTAGTAGGGCTTTTGATCTAGTTTGACGTAGCAATCTCACAAGCAGACAGGAAAAATTACTGGAAAAGTGCAATTAGATCAAAAAAAGTACTTGAAGAACAGTTACTGAGTTTAGACTCAAAGTAGAGAAAGCATTTCAGCTAACAGGGTGGCCTCACCTATCCTGTGTTTATTATCCAATTCTTATTTACAACAGTGATACAAACAATGGAGCAGAAAAGCACATATCTAAAATTGGGTATGACACCAAACTAGAAAGCAAAGATTTTGGAAGAAAGATAAGGATTCAAATTATATTGATAAGTTGAAGAAATTATTTGAAATACAACAAAATTCTGTAACTGCAAGAGCAAAGAACTACATTTAAGGGGGAAAAATATTATTTAAAATTTTAAGTTAGGCAATAGGTATCTTGAAAACAGCACAACAGAAAAAATTCTGACTCTTGTGGTGGAATGTGCATATCACAAAAATGTGTGTTGTTGAAAATAAGACAAATGTAATTTTAAAAGTATTACTTAGAGTTTTGTGTACACAACAGAAGGAAAGCAATTACACCTTTTCACTCAACGTTGCTAAAGCTTCTAAAGAAAGATCACATCCAGGAAAATTGGAGGGAAGAGTAAATTGCAAGAGTAAGGGTCTTAGAAAATATGATCTATGTGGGCAAGTTAAAAAACCAAAACAAACTCTAAAAAAAAAAAGAAGAAAAAGGAAAAAAGAGAAAACTGGGAAAGAGATAATATGCAAAATGTTAATCTAAATAGACAGAGATGTACTATTGCCTACGTGCATGGGGTTAGGAAACAAGTTGTGGGTCTAATCTAAAACTCAGGATAGACATAAGAAGAACCTGTTGAAATATAAAAATGTTTAAACATCAGAATAGGTTTTTCAGAAAGGCTTCACACCAAACATTTACAAACAATTTGGTCAACATCTGCCAAGAGTCATGTAAGTATGTGCAATTCTGCCTCAAAGTATGCACATGGACTAAACGAAGGCTGTTACCATTTTGCATTTCTTTGATACCAAAATCAAATCTTTCTCCAATCCATTCAAAAACTTATAGTGAGTGACCTCTGGTCCTAAAATTATTCTGACTGTAGTTGGAACACAACTGAGACCACAGTATAACCTAGTACATCCTGTTTGATCTTTATTTTTCAATACTGCTTCAATCTTATTGCATGATGCGCATCAGCAGTTTTACTAGAAACGTGAAAAAGAGTTACCCTTCCACTGGACTGAGAGTTGATCTCAAATTAAAATCATTCTTTGCATATCTTAACATATTTTTCCCTTCTAGGAAGTTTGCATGAGAGCAAATTCTACGCTTACCTCCAGTCAGTGCTTTAACAGTATCTAAAAAGAAAACGAAAAAGGAAAACAAACAAACAATCATCAACAACACCTCACACACATTGCACACAAAAGAAAATTAAGTGCTAATTCTGGGCAGAAGAAACAGGGCTTTTAGCTGACAATGTCCTTCTGCAACTTGTGTCCTAAAATGTTAAGGTAAGTTAGTAAAATACATGCAATTCACCACAAAATTACTAACCTTAAAAGCTGTTTTACCCAATAGTAAGCATCAGCTGGAGTCCTCAAACCCAGTAGCGCGAGCTGTTTCTTGATGGCCTGTGGAAAGACCATCCTTGCCCGACTCCAGCTCAGCAAAACAGGCTTTAAGATACAAAACAGCACATTTGAATCCCCTAGAGATTGGTAACTGCGTGATTCCTTTGTTTTCTGATGGTCTTTGAGGTAAGCATATCTTATCAGAGAAGTTAGGCAAAATAAACCATGCTGAGTAAGTCATCAGAGATATTTCCTTAAATGCCTCCGTTTTTTAAAAGAAAACAGGAAGGGCTACAACCTCTTTCTTCTCTGTCAACAACACAGGAAAAGTGCATTCAAAGGAAAAATACTAAGAACATTTCCACACTGATTCACCAAAACACATTTCCCTTGTCACATCCCTTAGCAATACAAAAGGCAGTAATTCCCTGTACCAGGGGGCCTCCATTTTCTGGGGAAAATAATAAAAAGCAATGGTGACTCTGGACTGGATGTATGCATTGGGAAGGCAGATAAGATCATTCCATTAATTCATCCGCATACTTCAAACAGTCACGTTAGGAAAGTCCCTTGTCAACAGTCAGAACTGTGGGGTAATTTTTTTTAATCTATAATTAATCTCAAATAAGCCCATGTTTCAGAGAAAGAGGACCCAAAGTGCCAATCAGACAATCATTTTGTTCGTATTTGAGTAGCTGGGAAAAAAATACCATTTTTGCAAAGCAGAATGCACATTTTTATGGTATCATTCCACATCATCAATGAATATTTATCTTTAAAACAACAACTGGGCAGAGAATAGGACTAAAGTATCAAAAATAAATTGGAGTGGAAAAAATATTGTTTAGTATATATACATACGCACAACTAATTTACAGCTCTAGAGAAAACTAGAACTACTTCTATTTCCCTAACCTCCATCCTCAAAGGAATGTCTCGATGTTCCAGTTTTATGTATGATCTGTTTATTCATAATTTTCCTTATTTTATTTTTTAAACTGTTTTATAATCCCTCTCTTTGTGCTTTGACAAACAGCTATCAGCATAATAGTGCTTGGAACTGAGTGAATGCCAGGGAGCAGATGCTTGAAATGAAGTTTAGGCAACTAGAAACAGAGAACAGTACGTCGGCCACAGGATTAGCCATTTAACTCTTTCTTACCATCAGAGTCATGATTTCATTTTCTTTTTCGTGCAGAAGTGTTAGGAAACGTGGTGACCCTAATACTGGGAGATCAGGATACAACTCAAGCCGTAAGTCAGTGGACTGAATCACATGAAGTAAGGTAAGCGTTGCAAGAGATTTTTGTTACCTGCTCACTTTAGATGACACTAATTCCCATGCTGAATGTCTATACCCGAGTGGTACTGCATCAAAGTTTTACACTGGACACTCTACAAGAGTGAACTTAAAATCAGCATATTTCACTTTAGTCTGCCATCGTCCCTCATTTACTTTCACAC
Source organism: Cariama cristata (assembly GCF_000690535.1). Classification (NCBI taxonomy): domain Eukaryota; kingdom Metazoa; phylum Chordata; class Aves; order Cariamiformes; family Cariamidae; genus Cariama; species Cariama cristata. The sequence continues at coordinate 160,156 of NW_009619090.1, read as the reverse complement.
ACGCTAGAATCCACCAGGCTTTTCCTTGTCTTCCCTCCTTCTCATTTCTTAACAAAACAGATGAAGCAGTAACAGTGTCTGTTTACTATAAAATACATCTGCAGCTGGAAACATTCCTCCTTTTATCTGTCAACAGCTTTTAGGCAGAAAAGAGAGATTTTGCAACGTGTCTTCAATAACTTTCATTCACTCAGATACTATGAAGGCAACTGATCCCACTGGGGATCTCTTTACATAGCTTCTCTTTCCTGTGAGTTTTTATGAAGAGGGCACAGAGGGAAAAAATACAGTTTTGCACTGCCACGGTCCATTAAGGACAGATCAGCAATGAAAACAAGCCATTATTTACAAATGTCCAGGAGAACATCAACAAAGTTTAGCCACTTCAGCATTTGTGCCCTATCTGATGCTGCAAAGAGCTGATATAATTATTTCTACTCTGGGAGTAGGCTCGTGTCACTGCTTTCTTCCATCTCACATTGATGCAGCTCAATAGAAGCCCAGCCAAGCCGTTTTTGCATCACTGGTTTTGCAGTCTTAAGGAGATAGAAAGGTTGCAAAGCAAGCAGATAAATAAGGATAGAAGGCATCTTTGGAGGCAATCCACATACCGGATTTTTTTTTTTTTCTTTAAGATGTTAAATAGGCATCTTTAAAAACTGAAGACTCCTCCGATTTTATCTTTCTAAGGGATTTGAAGAAAGCAGTAAAGTTACATGACTATCATGTGGGAAAAGGTAGACAAGCCACCTCCAGCAAATGATCAGGAAGGTTGGTGGTTTGTTGGTTTCGGTTTTTTTTTCCACACAAGTCCAAAACCCTGTACCTTTCTGTTGCTCAGCTAAGTGGCTCCATTGGCTCACCTGCAGGACTCTCCCCACTCAAAATTGTCCTTGTGAGCAACAGATATGCTCATTAACTTGCAATAAATTTTCCACAGGTCTCAATGTATCACCACCAGGCATTCGTAGATTCCCACCTCCGGAGGACTAGGCACATGACAGCCTACTGCTTGTCTTGCCCAGGACAGAAGCAAATCTAGGATGAGTATCCACAGAATTAGACACCAGTGTTATACATTCTATGTATCATAACTTTCAAATGCTCTTTATCCATCCATTTAGCTCTATAAGAAGACACCAGTTTATAAAGGCTTTGCCTTCCCTTCAAGCCTTCTTTTCCCTTCATCTTTCCTATAAGTCAGCAATTCATGATCTGGAGGGAGCCGGGTAGGCAAAATCCTGAGCTGAAGAGGACTCAATACTGTATGAATACAGAACATGTATTATAAAACATGAGGCACCTTATGACAAATTTCCTGTTAAAAGACAGGTGCAAACTTTGTACCTATTTGCAGACTTTAGCAAAAAAGGTATCTTGCAAAATATGTCCCTCAAAGACACATCCTTTTGCCCAACTGCTAGAAGAGGAACTCAAGTCTACAAAAATCCCAACAGAATGGTGAAAAGAGAAGTGCCCTGTAAGAAGGGCCTCAGAAATTAAAAAATAAATAAACAATCAAACAAATAAATAAGTAGCTGTCAGGAGTGTTTGGTACTCACTATGCCCTGATAGCTGGTCTGGAGGGTGGGAAGAGGGAGAGGAGAGAGCAGCTGTCTTTGCTCAGAGTCCTACATGGAAGTTGCTGCTCCAGAGTGTAAAGGGAGATCCCATCCTCCTCACATCCTGAGCCGCCCCATGGGGTACCCTCTCCTGGCCCCAGATCCCCAGAGTGCAGGACCTACCCTGACTCCCCTCCTGTCCCCACCTCTGCTCCCACAGGATGCCTTGGTATTCAGAGAACAGCATGGTCCTCGTTAGGGCTGATCCAAACTCAGAATTAAACAGGGATGTCTCTGGTGTTTAGGTCACTTAGGGTTTATAAAATGGACCGAGTATTTGTCTGTAAGTAGGATACGGAAAGAAGCCTTACTCAACAGGTATTTATTAATAGCTCCATTTCATACAGTACAAGAAGTAACGTTACATGGGAGCAGGGGTGAAGAGGAAAGACAGCTTTGATGCCACTACAGCTTTTGCTGATGGAATCTACATTGACCATCCAGGAGAGATACTAAATAAAGAGATAAATTGAAACTACAGTCTACATCCTACACCCAAAGGGAGTTTCCCCATGTCAAGGCTGAGCCAACTGGGCCATGAGGTTTTTCTGAATAACAGCTGTTCATGTCATTACTGCAAATTAAAGAAAAAAAGAAAGGAAGAAGAAAATAATAAAAAAAAAAGGAGTGCTAGCAACTGTTTTGGGGTTTTTTTGAGTACTAAAATCATGCCAAGAAGAATTACAATATTAGTTTATCACTGTGGGATACTTTTGAATTAAAAAAAATAAAAAAGTCATATCTTTAAAAGAAAAATGATGTGTTTTTTATTGTATGACTAAAGGTACTGAAAGATATAATTATTTTCCTCCCTTGGTAATTTTGTTCTACAAAAGGAACAGTTTTGCAGTTTCTACGTAAGTTCTCCCTTCTTTTATTATGTTCTTCTCTTCCTGTTTCATCTTTCCCCCATATTACTCCACAGTACTATTTGTCCCTTCCCCAGGTCTAGGAAAGTGACAATTTTTCATACAGTGATTCTTTTCCTTTCATCCTTGTACTTTTTTTCCTTTGGCTGCCTTATTTTCCTTTCATTTCCTTAACTCCCTCCCTCCAGCCTTGTGCATAATTTCCAGTTCCATTCTCCGGATCTCTATTTGTTTCTCCCTTTTCTCTCTGTGGTTTCTTTTTGTCTTCCTAGAACCCAACTTCTGACCACTTTTCTGCATATTTTTTCAATTCCTTCATTTCTTCCATCTCCTACCTGTGGGGAAAAGAGAAGGAAGCCACCGATACCACCCCTTCCTTTTACTAGAGAGACAGATCTGCTTTTGTTCCCCCAGGAGGCAAAGCAAGAACATTTGCTTGGAAACCAGAGCTCACTGTCTCAAATGCTGTTGATATTCCTCCAGCTTGCAATAACACCAGGAGTCCCAGAAATTCCTTCAGGAGTAGGTGTGACAGCTTCAAACTGTCCTACTGCAGAATCCTTGCTTCTACTGCTTCTGAGAAAGATGAGTTACGGTATGTACAAGCCAGAATTCTTTAGCTAAGTGAAATTATCTAACTCCTTCAGGGGAGAAATAAAAGAGGGGGCCAAACCTTCATGTCTTTCTGAAACACTTTTGTTTGGGGCATAACTACAAAATTAAAGAAGATAGAGGTTTCATGGTGGAGTAATTCTACTGCTTAATATCAGTAACTGATATCTCACAAGACCATTGTGTGGGCAGTCTCAGCCCCAGCTTCCAGCTAAGGATGTCCGAACCTATCTCCCCATGGAGTGCCTCATCTCAGCACAGGAGGTTATTCCAAGCTGCACGGCACTGATCATCTTCATTTTTATGAACTTCCTAAATGCCTGTTCAGCCAGAGACCCCCTTTTTTACAGCATGGGAGGAGAGACACGTGTGTTTTAATTGCTGGTCTGACCTGGCAGATTAATTGAAACCATCCTCCCTCCTGAGAGTGGTGCACCATGAGAATACAGAAATATTCTCATTTACTTCCCACTTCATCACTGAAATCAATGCAAGATTTTCTACTGACTTGGGGCTTGAATAAGCTGCTGTGTAATTATATTACAGTACTTTATACTGTTATACTTTTATATTCTATACTGTAATTATACAGCATAGAATTAATTGCATGCAAATGTATTAGCACATCATTAATAAGATTTATCAAGCATTCTTCCAAGTAAATTACAAGAAATGATTGTAACATGGTAAGGATGCAGCATGACATAGTTTTTTGGAAAGCCTGAATGGAGTGTTAGGGCTTTTGGATTGTCACAATCATCATTTTGCTATATGATATATACCTAAAGCAATACCCCAAGAACCCATTCAGAAGAGCACATGCACAACCCTAATTGCTTAGCCAAGACCCACAGACGTTGCTGAAACAAGCGTGTTCTCAAGTGTTGCCTTAAAGCAGAATTTTCTCTGCACCAAGCCTTAAGCTCTTCATGTCTGTGCATAGCTGTCTAAAAGCCACTACAATACATTGTACACCCTAGGCTTAATCTTGAGCAGCCTACAGTCCTAGAAATATCAGAAAAAAACTCACATTGGTCTCTAATATTAAGAAATTAAATTTAAAGTATATAATTTTCCTACAGTGCTTTAATTTGTACCTCAACCAGTCCTTCCACTGTGCCTCACTGTTCTTCCTTTACTTGCTGCTATCAGACACCAAGTTTTTCAAGGTAGAGACTGATTTTCCATGTGCATTCTGTAAAACATCAGACTTGATTCTGGTACTTAATATAGAGTAACAAGAAGAAAAAAGTACAGTAAACAAAAAGGGGAAGAGCTCAGAATGGGAACCTGACACATTGCTGTATGAGGGTCTTCTGCACATCCAGCCAACACATTTTTGTGCATTGCAAGTCCAGTGAATCATCCATAGTGTAAAAGGGTAATAATGTTTTGCTCTGGTAATTTACTTTGTCAAAAAACATAAAGCTGTATTTTTTTAAGTTACAGCTAGCAAAGTTCTTAAAAAAATCCTTAATATCAGTTCAGAATGGCATAATACTTGTGACAACTGATTAGAAATATTAGCTATGAAATCTGTGCCAGCAAAATCCAGTAATATGTGAATTAAGGTAGGGACAGAACATACATGTTTAATCCTGCAGACTTACATGTTTAAATGGGTTCCACATATAACTAAATTTCACACTGTTTCTGACAGGAAGGAGAAAAAAAGCCTCTATTGTAGTTAATATATTTGCCACACAATTTTGGCAGCTTTGATCAACTTGGTCATTTCAGGCATCCAGTAGTTTTCATATTGATTGAGGCATTTATCAGAACACATTTTTTATTTCAGAATTAGCATACCAAAACTGTTTTGTGAGTTATCATGCTAATACATTCTATCAAAGACTAAATTAACATTTTACCACTGTTAACCAGAGGCAATGCTTCATATACAATTCAGATGATGTTGCCAAACTTTTCACAATACCAGCTGCTTAAATTGGAGGTTGTTTAATATCTGTGGACCTAAAGAAATATCTTTTGAAAATAACCTAACAACAAAGCCCCACACAGTCCAGTACAGGTATTCCCAGAGCTAATGAAGCCCCATACTGTTCCTGAGCTCTGTTGTACTTCCAGTAATGAGGTAAAGCACAATGTTCCAAATACCACTATGCAGCATCCCTTTCCATCTTCACCTTCCTTTTATTTTTTCAAATTTCTTTTACTCTCAGAGGTATGATGAAAAAGGATAGGAGAAGGGAGGAGGGAACTGGTAACCTGCCGTATCTGAACTGCTTTCCTTTCCTGAGGGTGAAAGTTGTGAAAAGGGTGAAAGGGTGAAAGAATTATAAAGTAGTAAGACTCCATTTTGCTGTTATCCACTGTCTTCATATACAACCTGCTACCCTTCTTCTAAAGCAGCTGTTCAATGCCAACAATTACTACTATACATCAGTGTTTTGCTGGCAGAATTCCTGGCCCTCAACCCAGAGGTTTGCTATGGCAAGCGTCCCCGTTTCATCCTACCTGTAAACGCACAGATCTTACATGCAGGTACTACTCCCCAGGGAGTACTCCGCGATCGCCATCCAGGCAAACTCTCTTGACTTCTGTGAGATCTCCACAGCAACATTCAGCCGGGTATCTGAGAAACTGTGCCAGCAGAAGTTTGTATCTTCTACATATATGGAGAATCTTTTGCCAGGAATCTGATAGCAACACTTGAGAGTAGATGGAAGTTTTCATGTTTCATCTGAGAATGGCTTCTATCCACAATGGGCAGCACAGCTTAAGTACTTCATTTAGACTTAGAATAACCATTAAGTAAGTTTAAATTCAGATTTAAAGTTTCACTTAACATAAAATTTACGTGTATTTAGAACAACCAATACACTCATTTATAGACTTTATCACCCTAATATAACTAATTATAAACTTAAAAAAAATAAATCTAGATAGTGCCAAACTCAATTACCCAGGAAGATGACGTGATGCTAAAACTCCCTGTCTCCTTTATCACCTTTTGATATTCAAGAGTATCGAAAAGACTTTTTTGCCAAGGTGAGGACATCACCAAATTTTGGCAATGTCAGACCAGAGGCACCAAATTTCTGAGTCTGATACTGTCTCAGTCAATGGTGCAAAGAAATACAACTGCAGCAATAATGGTGAAGAACAAGAGCTGGGCCGTTCCTAAACTACTATTTGTATTCACTCTGAGATCTTCAGGAAGCCTGTACAGACTTGAGAAGAACCACATTCCCATCAAGTTGCTCTCCCTATAAGCAAACTGCCAGAATCCCTGTTAGCCTCCCTTTATAAATGTCAAATGCTTAGGAATAATTTAAGGTTTAAGGAAATAGGACTTGGGTGCCACTGCCAATGTCTGTATCCACAAAGGTCACAGCTCCTTAGCCAAACACCACTAATTCAAGGCTATCTGGGTTTCTGCTGTGACATAATTGTCAAATAGCAGCTGAGAGTTTATAATCACATCTCAGCTGTGGGTACTGTTAACTAATAGCAGATATATTTCTTCCTACAGAGGAGCGAAGATTACTTCCTCTGGCTACTTCCCCAACCTGTCATCACAATCTCAGTTGATCCGAGTCGAGTCTCAGCCAACTAATTCATATCTCTGCTGTGCTCTTCTTTGCGAACCAAGGTGTTGTGTCATCCATTGTGGGTGGAAGATATCGATTCATACATGCTCTTTATCAATAGGCTAAATAGAACCGGATCTCATCCTTCCTAAGGGTGGGATTAAGTCATTTTAACTTTTAGGCGCCTGAAGTCCAATCTGGTCCCCCATACCTCCATACAAAGTCAAAAAAGAGTAATAAGCAGATCCAGAAGGCAAGTTGTTTGACCTAGTTTAAACTTGTCCTGCTTTCAGCGCCTGCTTCTCGCTCTTGATCACGAGGAGAATCAAAGTGTCTGGCTCAGACTTGCCCAAGTTTTTTTGACCACAGAGTCAGATCCCACACTAACTCCCAACTGGTCCCTTTTCTGGTTAAACAGAAGTGAAACCCACACTTGAAAGAAGTTGGGGGAAATAAAACTTACTCACACTCATCTGCTGAAATCTGTCTAAGAGGAAGAAAGAGGGCACTGAAAAAAAGGAGTTTCATCTTACTCTGATCATAGATACCACTAAGTCATTTACAGTCCTTCACAAGCAACAGTGTTGAAAGCAGCTGTAAGGTTTAAAGTGGCTGAAAAAACATCGACACCAAGTCATCGACTGCTCCTTACACAAATTCTATCAGCCACTTCAATCTCTCTGGCAGAGCCATCCTCATTTCTTATATCCCAGTGCTTTGAGCCCTCAGTTTTAGAAGCTACGTAACAATTCACATCATGTTGAGCCAGGCTGCAATCCCCTGAAGATGAGACAGTTCTTCATCAGCTTCAAGTTAGATTTTTTCCAAAGACCTTCTTAAATCATGGCTTTACAGAAAAAAAAAAAAAAAAAAAAAAAAAAAAAAAAAAAAAAAAACCAAAAAAAAAAAAAAACAAACAAAAAAAAAAACCAACAAAAAACAAAACCAACCAAACAAATGCTTGCTTAATTCTTCAAAGAGATATAAGAATACATTTCTTACAATGATTAAGTGATATATTTGAAAAATATGGGTCTTACTTACAAATATTTGATATCCAGAGTTTGCAATTGTTAGTAAGCTTTCTCTTTTGGAACACAGATAGCATTTAAACCTCAACAAAAGGTGAATTTCTCACCTGTGTTGGTTTAACAGTTCAAAAAGAGACCTTGCTATTTAAATATATTTAGCTTTTTAGAATCCAAATTCTGCAATGAAGACTTTACAGATTTAGGCACTGTTTGCTCATGTTAAAAAGTTCTTGCCTTTCTAGATTTCAGCTGCACTGGCTAAATAAATGTGTTTTCCTTCTCTGCCAAGATTCCCTCTGTCCCCACCAACAGCAAGCAATCTTGAACCAACAGCAAGAAAAAAAGAAGAGACGGCTTTATTCTTAGTATTTTGTGTGTGACACTACTTCTGAGCATTACAGCGAGATTTCCTGAAGAGCTGGTGCCCAACAATGCAAAAACTAGAAAAAAATTCTCTTTCCTAACATACCTAGCTGGTTCTCTTGTGCTTTTAAGGGATGCATTTAACCTGCAGAGAGAATGTTGAAGGTCTTACTGCCCACTCTCTGCACCTTTAGGAGCCCAGCTACCACTGAATCTCTGGGTTTCTGTTTTCCAACACAGATAACAGTATCACTATTGATCTAGCACCCTGTAATTGCCACTTATTTATGAAACAAGTACAAAATAATACTACAGCCCTTCACATGTAAGATGCAACACAGAACAGAGGGGATCAGTAACAGAGCATGGAGCATTTGACTAACGAGCCACCAACCAAGGCTGCTTACTCCATCATTAGCATGACAGAAAGCCTTGTAGTAGTTCAATAATCTCTGCATCAGCTCATCACCCAGAGACTTGCTTCTTTTCAGTCTACTGAGCCATTTGTATCAGTGTTGTGCTTTCAAAGCTGCTTCTGCCTGGGAAAGAATAAAACTTCTGTTTTCAGAAGAAATCTGGTCTTTCATCAAGACACTTAAAAAAAGAAAACAAAAAATTAATCAGGGAGTCACAATAATTAACCCATTGGTGGTGTGAAGTGGGGATATTTAAAAAGGCTTTCTTTAACCCAGGAAAGCAAATCTCCCAGAGTAGTCCCTGTAGAGGGAAAACATGCTCTCCGAAGGGCAATTGAGAGCAGGCTCTGAAACACAGGTAATCTGGCTTGCCCGCTAAAGGAGCCTGTTGATTGTAAGTCAGCTTTTCTCAAGCTCCCTGCAAGCCTGACCTTTTCTGGGTTTCATTGCTTTTGTACTACTCCTGTCCCCAAAGAAGGGAAAAGCTACTACCTTTGATTGATGGCAGCAACTCCTCTCCTAGGGAGTAAGGAAGAGAGAAGCAGGTGTAATTATTGAGAACAACTGAGTTCATTTTTCACCCATCACATAGGAGCTAAGCCGATGCCTGCAATTACAGGTTGTTAGCTGTTCCCTGGCTAGTATAAACAGTAGTAACCAGCAGTTGCAGCTGCTCTGTACTCCATTCCATAGGAGAAACTGAGCTGCTACTAGTAATAAATCAGCAGAATTTAGTTTTGATTTAACATTTGCCCTTTTTTCTTCAGGAGCTAAGAGTATTTTAATCCCTTATAAACATTCCTCTCTCTCTTTCACCACAATACTCACTTTGATAAACTGCTGCAGGCATACTAAAACTTACTTTTGAAAACACCCTTTCTTCCACAAACCTTCTATGTGTAGAGCATCACTGTATCTTGTCCAAGCAGCTAATAGTTAGGTTATAATCGCATTCATTCACCAATATGTTGCTTGCCAGTTTTGTTTCCCTTCTCAGCTGGGGGGGGCTGTGTGGGGTGGGGTGTGTTTACAGTAAGAACAAGCTGTAATTACCAGTTGCAGATATATATATATATGCACCTCCAAACCCTGGAAGAAAGTGTGTCACTTCAGCCGTTGAAGTTATCTAACAGTGTAAACATTTAAAGGCTGTAATGACAGCTTGTTCTCATTTCCCTGCTTGCAGAAACTGGACTGCTTCCGGCTGCTGTCAATTAGCTTGTCCCAACACTTTGCAGGAACGTGGCTGCCGGTGACCCCACGTTCATGTGTCAAGATAGAAGCCATGTCCATCTGAATATCTGTCCTTGGCTCTCCTAAGCTTGGTGGCATCTTAGGTTGCTAAAACTCTCTGTCTGGCACTTCACTGAGCAACAGCTTGTAATAATAGTAATAACAATAGCACATCTTTATAATATGGTAATATGCTTATAATAAATAGAATCTATTTCTAATTGGAGAATATAAGGCCACACTGCAACAAGATGGTTTTCAGTTTGATCTCTTTATCCAGTATCCAACAACTAAACTAAGGACTCAAAAGTAAGTAAAAATCTCATTTATAAAAAGAACTACTTTGTTTTTTTTTTTTTTAAGAACTGTTGAAAATGGAAAAACAGATATATCAATTATTTTTTTAACAGTCTAAATAACTAAAGGATAAATGATGAAATGTGGGACTAAGCAGTTTCTGTCTCTTCTTTAAGCAACTGCTTAGGTACCTGAGAACGTAGACATGAACAATCAAACTATACATCTTTCATGTGAAGTATTTTCTCATTTGTCTTTACTCTGAATATTTTCAGTAATTAAGCTTATACTTCCTATCTCACTGTTTCCTTCAAAAATTCAACTGAAGTGTTTTGGTGGAGTCAGGCTGCCTCCTCCAAACATTTCTGTCACCCTCTGTATTTTGGATGAGATAGTCAGATCTGGAAAAGTTATAGTTAGCCTAAGCAACCACCACTACAGCTGGCCTTCCTCAGTAACTTATATTCTAGTGCATTGCTCTGCGTCGTGAGATGTGACATTACACTAAATGATGAAAATTTACACAGAACTACTAGCAAACATACAACCAAATTTTCCCTTTTCAAGGATTACCCTTGGCTGCTCTAACTCCTTCCCACTTCAATTCACACAAGAATTTAGCCACGAAACAGACATGAGAAGTAGGAAAATCACTTCCACAGTAGTTAACTCCCACAATCAGTATCTTGGTATTCATTTCCCAGAACCTCCAGTCTAACACAATGTGACATTATCTTACATAAAGGCATTTGAGAAGGTTTTGAATTATTTAAGTCCAGAAAAATTAGCTGCATTTAAATAAGCTGTTTATTAATTGCAAATGGATTTATTCTTTCCCATCTGTTTTGTAGAAGTCTTTGATTTCTGAATCAGGGGAAAGTAACAACCTGTTTATGACCAATTGAAGTCCTGCCTCCCCCTCCCTCGTTCAAAAGAAGCAAGGGTAAGTTTGCTTTCTTTCCTATCACGCTGTTATACACTTAGGTCTTTGAAATGAATGGGGTTCTTTGAGCATGCCAAAGCATTTCAGGCAGTGACAAGTTCATTGCAACAGCTTGGACTCAAATTCAAATTATCTGTCAGACTTAACACTGAAAATGCTACATCTTATAAAACAGTTTTAGAAAGCAAGTGGCTTAATGTTTGTCCCTTTCATACTTAACAACTACAGTACAGCAAAGTTTCTTTCATTTTGTTTTTGTTAATTCTCTTCCATAAATATTGAACTCATTGAAAAGACAACAATTTCAATCATTTCCAAATTATTCGAAAATTCAGATCACGTTAAAAGTCTTGGAGAAAGGAATAGGCTCACAGAACTGATGAAGTGGAGTTAGCATGGTAGCTCCTATGTCTAAAAAATCTAGGTTCCTTTCTTTCTAGAGATTTGAGTCCAAATCTCATCTTCAAGTATTTTGGGTAGAGGATGTTATTTAAGCCCATGGTATAAACTAGCAAAGAGTGGATGTAAGCATCCACCTTTTAGTTGACTCCATTGGTACACAAGATAACTTGAAGGAGGTGATTCTCACTCTTCCTTGTTGGAGCTATCATACTCAGAGAAATGAGTCACTAGCCCAAGAGAGGATGGTCCAGGACAGTAGGAAGGACACTTAGGAGCCACCACCCATAGAGTCTACTTGCTGGTCCTGCAAATATTCACACTGTTCAATTTTCTCTAGGTAATGATTTGGGACCAATCATGACCCTTCCTGTCCCTTAGGGTCTTGGGAAAAAGCACACATAGTAACCAAACTCCCTCTAGTACCTAAGGAGACTAAACCTCCACATCCCATATTCTAGTTCCCAATAACTTCCCATTTTTTGTAAAAATATATCACAGACAAAGTTAAAAATTTTATATCACCAAATCAAGAAGTTGACAGAGAACAGTTGCCTGTGAAAGCTAATAGTGTGCAGAGGAAAAGAGAATGAAATATTCTTTGCTTTAGACTTGTAATAAAACTTTTAGTGCTTCACCGTACCTCTGGTAGCTCTTCATATCCTCTCCAAGGAGCTGTGACTCATCAGCTGAAGAATGCTAGTCTGGATTAATGGCATTCACCTGGAGCCAACTTTTTTCTTTTTTTTCATCTGTGAATAAGTGTGTCTGAGGCCATGCCACCTTTTCTTTAGTGCTTACATCCATAACAGATGTTGAAAATGTTATGATGCTGCATTCCTCGGCATTATTCCACACTCTTAGGAATAAAATGGCTTTGCTGGAAAGCAGGGCAGATGTGATTATGAAACACGTTCTTACATTTGCAACTGGCTATTGCTCTGTTCTACACAAATTACTCATGGTTAAAGTTTCATGTTAATGGCTTAGGGGAGTAGCAGGGGACAAAGCCAATGCAATGAAAGAATCTAATAAAGCAAGGCATCTCTGGGCCTTCTGGCTCCCTGTGTTATCAGTACTATATTTTAGTCAGCTGCACATCCTAAATTTTATAATAATGTAAAGCTGAAACCTCTAATTGGGAACACTCTGGCTAACATATAGATTAATCGAGAAGGCTTGTGATAAAATTGAAGAAGCAGCAAGGGAAATCCCCATTGGATGCGAGCTCTCCAGAATATTTTTATGTGGGTTTCTGGGTTGTGTGCATTCTTACCAGATCTTCACACTCCCAAAAAACTAATGTGGAATACGTGGGGAAGGGAAATGTGGTCAGAAACATTCCTAACAGTTTTAATTTGCTTTGAAGGAAAAACATGTCTTCAAAAAGATCTGTAAAGTCTAAAAGATGATGACAACATTTGTGGCACTGTTGGGGCAAATCAATATCAGAGTGACACAATGTCAGTACAAGTTATCCTACTATGAAAACAAATACATCAGGAAATTTAAGACCTAATTATGTTGTGGGCAGAAAGGGAAGACTGAAGCAAGAGATACAAAGAAAAAGTGAGTTGGTGCTATGTTGGTAAATCTAAGGCCTAAATGAAGTAAACAAACAAACATAAATGCCATAAAAAATATGTTTCTTAGGGCATCTTCCTCTTTTGAATAGCATCCATAGCAATGAATAGCACTGATTCCCTGTCCAGACAGAATAGCATTCACCACAGGAAGGGAGAAGATAAAAAGAAGGTGGGTCTGTAATTCCTCTCTGACAGGCTAAATTCTGAGACTTCCAGAGTGTCTCTGATCCAGATATAAATCAGAGCCTCATGACATGAATACTTTCAACTGGGGAGGTCGGCTGACTTAATAGTACATTTATATGGCCAAAAAAGGCTACAGAAGAATGAAGAACAAGGCCTGTGATGTGGAAATAATGTAGAGTGAGGTCAGAGTTGTGATCCCCACACGTAATAATAAGTAGCTCATTCTGCTGAAGCGAGAAGTTTCAGCCAGAAAGAGCAGATGAGACCTTTCCTCATTAAGACCAATACTCTGAAAGGACTTCAGGACTTAGAGCCGTGTCTCTACGGCTCATGCCCAAACCCAGCTCACACGCTCTGATTATCCGGGCGCTGGCACAGGAGCTTTGCTCAGAGCCAGGTGTACAGGGTGGTTGAAAACAACAGAGGCCACAGATGGACTTAGGTGGGAATACCAGTCCTCCCTGAACTGTTACCAAGAATAGCGGGAACATGACTCAGACGATCAGAAACCAGCATTAGGTGTAAATGTTAAAATTGTGAGAATTCAAAAATTCATTACAAAAATGCTTGAACTGCATCAATGTTAGTGGATCAGGATCCTTTTGACTTTAAGAAAAAAGCAGAAATCCTGCTGGAATAAAAAACTAAGACACAGTCTAAATGTTCCGTACCAGAGAATCATCAAAGTAAATTAGGAAACTGTTGGAAGGAAGAGCTAAAGGGAAGACTACAAGGTATACACTTTACCTGTTTTAGTAACTTACAGAAGCTTAATTGTGGAGTTTCCTAACTCAATAACTAAAAGAGAACTTTATATAAGATCAGGTACTGATTGCAGGAATATTATGAAGCTGAATAACCAAACAATCAGAAAGCACTTTGAGATGTTCTGCAAAACACTGCAGAAGTAAAAAAGATCTATACAATTGTTTACTACCTATGAAAAGTTAATTAAGCTGAATTCAAGAATTTGTACTGAACAGTTCAGGCCTTGGGCTCAAAATGTACAGCCAAGTTCTTATTATACTTATATCTCCACAGTGCTCTTTTTACTTTCCCTTCCCTTCTTCCTCTCGCCATGTGTCTTCAGCAACATTTAGATATTTCACTTGAAAAACTAAATTCGGGAATGTTACAAATGAAAAAACCAAAACCACACACACTTCTATGAGAATATTCCTTGATGCAAAAGCCCCTCCAGATTTTCTCTTATTGCCCTCCTGGGCTTCTGTTTAGTAAACTTTCCTGTTCAGGCAGGGATTTTCAGGGAAGAGATATTAAAAAAAAGAGAGAGATCAATTAGGAAGCTGTAGGGCAGCTTCACCATATGGTATGAGCAAAGGAGACACTGGCAGTGCAATAAACTGCAACTCATTGTGTCCTACTGCTGTATTATGCATACCTCATTGCCTCCACTTGCAGCAGAGGTCTGAATCAGAAGACATGAGATAGAATCTATATAACAGTTCTTTTACTCCAAGAAGTCCATAACAAAATTTATTTCTAAGGTGTAAAATGAGGATGTGCAAGGTGAACGAAAACTTTCTTGAGCAGACCAAATATTGACCTTCTCTGTTCCTGAATGGTTTCCAAGTTCAGGAACCTGCACACCGCCCAGTGCAGAAAGGTGAGGGTACTGCCCCAGCCCCTAAATTTCTGCCTGAAGCCTCAGCTCTGCTCTCTAATTCAACAGATGATCGACCGTTGCCCTGCAATATAAGCAAAATACAGTCCAAGTGCTTGTAAGGCCTTTGCACTGCTCTACATGCACACACATGGTACCCGAGAGCCTGACCTAGAAATCCATCTATTCTGAGGCCCCTTTAAACCCTTTGATCACTCTCTTTGGAGCCCTGAATGAAAATAAAAGCTTTTAGCTTTGCTTCTTTTTTAAAAAGTCTCCACTACCAACCACTGTTAAAATTTCACACAGTGAAGTACCTGAAAAACCTCTGCTGAAACTTTGTGATTTGGGAAAGAAGCAAAAGAGAACGAGACAAGGAAAGAAGGAAGGGGAAAGACAGCTCACTTCCACTGTCTTTGAAAAAGAGGAGCAAGGTGGGATTAAAGCATCAGATGAGACAGTTCAGGCACAAAACGCAAGTGCGAGAACAGGTTCATCACACATTAGAGCGTTGGTGTCTGCTGGCTGTTTTTTGGCAGCTGCTTCTGCAAGAGCAACCACTTGCCACTGCTTTACCAGCCAATGGATGAGAGCAAGACGCAGCATCCGTCACTCGCACAAAAAGCGCTTTATCGCTCACCAGCATGGCTCCTTGTGCTACAGCTCCGCAGGGTGCAGGGTGAGTGCTCTAGCCTGTTTATTCTTGGCTGAATTGCACTATTTTCAGGTATCATTCACAAGATAGCTGATAGGAAAAAACCACAAATCAGCAGTAATGAGGCTTGCAGGTAAGCGTTTACCATAAAGATATGTCTTTTGTTGTGGTTTGTTTGTGTTTGTATTTGTCTTATTTTATTTTTTTCTTCCCTTTTAAATACCTGAGTTGTCATCATTCAATTTACAAATATTCTAATTACCATTCTAACTCAAAAGCTACACCACAAGTCAAAATGGGATGCAATTATAAAACCTTAGTATCATTACAAAATTAAATGATAAGAACATTTATGCAACTGCAACTAAACATACTAAATAGCTGGTAAAATTACACTTTACTACTGCTAAGTGGAGCTGGAAATAGGACAGAGTGTTGATAGGAATCAGTTACAAACGTAAAATTGATCACTAATTGGTCAAAATTTCACAGATAATCAACCTAATAACAGCTAATCAAACAAGAGTTACAAGTTAAACAAATAAATCCTTCCTTCCCAGTCCTTCCTTCTGAGACGCCACTGTCTCTGAAGTGCGATTCCATTCACTGATCATTTAACAGACCGGAGGTTTTTAGAGTCCATCCTTGCTCAAATTGTAGGCAGACATGAGACTGATTTCATAAAATAAAGCTTTCAACACCAGCGACTCCTGTCACAGCACATTACCTCCTCAGTTGTCCTGGCACAGCTGCCTGAGAAGAGACTTTGCCATGAACCAGACCAAGGAACTGATCCAGCTGGAAGTAATCCCATGGATTATTTTTTTTTTTTAATTCTCTTCAAGCCAGATCACTTTCCCTGTCTCGCTTACAGCAGGAGTGGGAATACTCAGGGAGATGGCAGCCATCCCTGACCAGTATCACTACTGGGTACTTCAAAAATGCCAGACCACAGCCTAGGAACTTTTTTTGGGAGGCTCATTCCTTTTAAGCAATTGCAGATTAACCATGCAAAAGCGGTCATAGATAGTCAACAACTTAAACCATGTCTCAGAATCTCTAAACTTTGGAGTGAGGTGCATTGTGTAGCCTCAAAGCTGTACAAGACTGCACCTCCTCCCAAGACTGAACTATATAACATTGATAATGTTGTGATTTCTTTTTTTTTTTTCCCAGTTACATATTCCACCTTCTGTTTTCCTCTCCACAGCACCACCTTTACAGCAACTAGACTCAGGCTGCTGGATGCTCTGGGCTCTGTCCGCGCTTAACGAAGAAGAACGTGGGTATGTTCAGTCTATTCTGCCGGCCGGAGCCGTGAACCGAAGCATCCGTGCTCGACTTGGAAAAGCAGAACTGTAACAGATTGTCCCACCCCACCTCAGCCTATCCAGGACACTTCAATGGAAGCTTACATCTATAATTAGGGGCCAATCTTGCCTGGGTTCCTGGTGGGCAGTGAACTCCAAGCTTGGGCTCGGATGAGCAATAAGTGGAAGCTGGAGGATTTATAATGTGCAGTTGTGAGGAAATCTGTCTTGATAACATGTACTTAACTGATGGTACAGACATGCTGAGTGTTATTCTGCTGAGAGCAGTTTGTTCCTGCAACATTCAGTTATTGCTTCAGGGGACTTTAAATATCATTACTTGTGGCCCAGATGATCGCAGGTATTCAGGCTCATACAAGAAATGTAAGCTTTCCACAGTGCTATTTCACTGAGACACAGATGGAGCTGTATGATTTATATGAAGTCACCCAGGGATACAGCAGCAATCAACCTCGCCAGGCCTATTCCCCAAAGCACAGCCAGCCTTCATAATAGATGCTGACTAAGTACACAGTCAACGTGAGGAGTAGAAATGGATTCCTCCTCTGAATTCTGTTTAGTGCTATAAACAATTTACATGGATAGCAGCTTGCTGTGGGGTTGAAGATTCATTGAGATGTCTTACCAGCTCATGCTTGCAGTGAAAGGAGGAAGTCGAGAGTGTAACTCGGATTGCGGGTGCGACTAGCCTGTGAGGCTGGTGAGGTGGCTATATTTCGGCTAATTTGTCAGCAATATAGACCCGGGATTTCTAAACCATACCATGAGACTCAGTAGCAGGTGGCAGAAAGCCCTGCACAGAGAGGTGGGAGTTGTGGAAAAAGACATAAAATTGTCATGAGTTATGTCCGTAGTCTAAAGATGACGTCACCTCACTGAAGCCATGTCCGTAGTGCTCGTAGCATCTTCAATGTCTGGCATTATCTGCACTTGGTCTTTTACGTCTCACTGATGATGATCTCAGCCCGAGTTCTCATTTACACAAAGATCTTTTAGACAGCTTGACCATTACAAAGGTCTGGTACCTTTCATTGGCACCTGCTGTAAGATTGTTTTTCATTGGCAGTGCGGTCTAGAAAGACCTCTAGATAAATGGGATTCAGGTCCCCGCTCTGCCCTGTGTACTGTGCTCTTGAACATGTCTTGTGGAGTCTATAACAGTTCGCTGTAACAAGCAGTTCACTGTGTAACGGGTGATGAATGAGTTATAACATCTTACTGCTCTTGGCTAAGTACATGAAGTGGCATGTGCAGTGAGCATATTTCAGGATTTATTCAAGTATGATCACTGAAACACTCATGTTCTTTGCGGGAGGCCAGAGGAAATAAAGACTTGGATGTTTTTTAATAAAATTGGGGCATTCTTTGAAAGGATTCGCTCAGGTTTTGCCCTTTCGGAGTATTAACTACAAAGTAGTTCAGCAGAGCTATGCTTAAATGATATTCTAACTTTGGCCACGATGAATAACTTGATAGGGTTGTTTGTGAGATCTGCCTTACAGATACAGCTGTGGTGGGTGCTGCAGGGAGGCTGCCCATGTCAGGGAAGCAGGAGGAGACAGCGACAAGTGACAGGATCTGCCAAGCACTGGACAGTCCTGCAGGCTTCTTCTGTGGGGTTTCTCCTTACACATTTGACTTGGATCCGTGGTGTAGCAGTGAGATATCATTGCTGACACTAGCACCTGCTTACATTGTCATCCCGGTTCGCTCTCAGCCATTTATTTTCCTTTCTGTTACAGAGAGTGGATTTCTCTGGGGGAAGGAATTGCACTATACCCACCCTACACTAATAAAGTTAGAGGACTATTGTAATATTATGGTATTGATAATTGCAAAATTAAGCTCTGGGCTGATGCAGTAATCACAATTTGTCCTCACATCTATTTTAAACCAGAGGTTTTTCCTAAATCTCAACATCTTTTTTTCCCAAGACTCAACTGCATTAAGAACGAAGCACTCTTCTCACCTCCCCTTTAGATTAACGTCAGTAGATTGCCACTAAAAGCTGCCATTTGGCTGGTTTGCACCTGCAGCAGAAAGCTGTCATCAGGTCTTATCACTCCTTCCTTCTTTCCAATCCTAACATCCACTTTCCCCTGTTTGAGTCAACATCAAGATGTTGACATTGAATGTCTTCTGTTTGAATTTCATGCCAGGCTGCTGCCTGGTGGTTATCTGATTGGTCTCTGACATCAGCAAAACTCAATCTATGTGAAAGTCAAACAACAAAGAAACTCAGCAGTTGGGGGTGAGGGGACACAAAACTAAACAAAACAAAACAAACCCACCACAATAAAACAAACAAACAAACAAATCTAGCCTTTTGTGTGTGTGCTATAATAATGCAAGTACCCACTGATGGGAGGGTGTATACTTCCCTTGACATCAGATACATTAACTTTTTTTGTTTTAGTCAGAAAGAATATTAGTCTTCATCTAACTTAATGTGCTGACTTACCTTTACAGGGGCTAGACGGTCATCTTCTCCTCCCACAATCAGAGTGCTGGGAATCAGGTTTTATGCTTGAGAAGTCAGAACCTGCCATCAACAATGGGCTAAAGAGCAAAAGTGATTGAAACTGAGATGCCCTATTGGCAACATTTGCTTCTTGATTCTGAATCTGCAGCTGACCACATAACTTTACATAATTCATACATTTTCATGGAAGAGAATTATATGCATTGTCTTGCACAATAAATTATAGAACCCTGGCCAGTGCATTCCTTTTCTGGCAATCTATCACACTAATATAATTTAAAGATGCTTTATCCAATTTGTTTTTTCACCATCAACAAGAAGATGAAAGCCTGAAAAGATGCTTAGCTGAGTGCTTTCCTATTGATTTATTTTGTCTTATTAAAACCTTTTCCCTAAATACAAAGTAGGAAAACACTTAAAATCTGCGTGACAACAATCTGGAGTTACAATAAAATTTTTTTATAATGATAACTCCACAGATACACCACACTGACTTTAACTCTATGAAAATAAGCTGATTGTGTATAAATGTTAAATAACATTAAACCATTGGCTCACAGGCATGAATATTAATAAAATACCTCAGGCAACAACATGATTTTCTCCTGTTAACCTTGACCATGACAGCATCGATTTCCTGTGTGTATAAGCAATGTTGGAGGATCTCCCGGATGAAGTGTTGCCTACAAGCATTGGGTTAAAACCCATGGCATTAGACATTCAATTTCAGTCATTCAAGATTTAAAAACGGATGCTGTTTGGAGCACGGAGCAAGAGTAAGGACTGTGCTGCATGCCTGATGTTCCCAAAGTCAGTGAACCATGACAAAAAAACAGACCACGGGCTCTGCAGCCTCTTCCTCACTGCCTCCACCATGGCTTCGGCTGCCTGCTTCCAAGGTGGGCTCTGATGTGGCACAGCTGTGTAACCTCAGGTCAGGCTGCTATGTAAACATCCAGGCTGGCAGAAAAAGCTGTGAGAAGCCTTGTCTGGAGCCTCTGCACCTTGTTGTAGGAGCTGCCTTTGTCTGCAGCTGCGTTGTAGCTATGCTGGTGTCCGGCCCTGTTCGCTCCTGATCCTGACCTTGCATTGCCGATTTGGACCTCCTGGCTGGACCTCGGACCTGCCTCGGCACCACGGACTTTTGTCTCAGGACATGGCACCAGTGGGAGCAGCTGCCTCTGTCCCCTCGGAGACCTTGGCCTGGATGGAGCTCCTGAGGGAGGACTCGGCTGCGGTGAGCGCCAGGAGCTGCCCCAGCAGCAGAAGTGGGCAAGGCTCTGGTTGCTGTGCTGAGGGGGGACATACTGGGGGATATCTTACAGACGGCCCCATCAAGAAAAGGAGATAGACAAAGCCTTCTTAGATCAATTGGGAAAAAAATTAAAATCTCAGGCCCTGACTTTGATGGGAGACTTTAACCATCTAGAAGGGCAATATGTGAGGGTACAAGTAATCCAATTTCTGGAGTATGTTTGGGACAGTTTTTTGACAGAGATGCTGGACAGGCATGCTCATCCAGATCTTCTGTTCACAAATAAGGAAGAACTGCCTAGGGATGGGTTGTTAGATAGCAGCATTTCCCAGACTATCTATGAGATTGGCAGACATTATTTACCAATTAAGATCCTGAAGGAAGTGAGGAAGGCAAAGAAGAGCCCTTGACATCATGGGAACAAACTCAGTTTGTTCAGAGACCTGATCAGCAGGATCCCATGGGAAACTGACCCAAAGAGCAAAGGTGCTGAGGAGAGCTATGCAGTCTTCGGGTTCAAGAACATTCCATCCCAGTGTGTGGGACAACAAGCAGTGTGTGGCAGGAGACCAGTATGGCTGAATGGGAGGGCCTGGCTGAGCCCACCGCCCAAGGGAGACACACCGAGGGGGGCACGCAGGGGCTGTGCCCCACAGCGGGGCAGAAGCGCTGCCCAGGCACGCGGGGATGGAACCAGAAAGGACAAATATTGGCTGAAAAGTGACATTGCTGTGGGACCTGTGGGGCAGCAAGGGCTTCGACCACTGCGTGGGCAGCAAAAGAGAAGATGAGGGAAAATGTTGGCCTGCTGCTAATTGGGGAGGGCAATCTAGTGACAAAGGACATAGCAGAGACTCAGAACATTCCTTGCCTTAGCCTTTACTGGCAAGGTCTGCTTTCAGGCTTCTCATGTCTTTGTGCTTAGTCGCAGAACTCAGGAGTGAGAAGTTCACGGTAGGTGAAGACAAAGTTAGAGATCGCTTAAGTAAACTGGACATACATAAATGTATGGGAATGAACGGGATACCTGGGAGGGTGCAGAGGCTGCTCCCTATGCTAAGATCCAAATGTGCCAAAACTAAAACATGTAAAATATTCACAAGCCACAACAAATCCATGAGAGAAAGCAGAAGTCAAGATAGCTGAGAATTCAAGTATCAGTCATGAACTATTCTCACTAATACCTTCTGCAGAGCTCCCGCTTCCCTTTCAGAGTCACTTTAGGTTATTTGACCCTGCTTATTTGACTCCATCTTGCCCTTCAGGAACACTGCTTGTGAGTCAAGCCTCCATGACTGTCCCAGCTTCCTAGAGACATTTCAGGACATGCCTACTGAAAACCCTTGGGATCGGTTCCCGCTTGCTTTAACGGAGCATGAGAGCACAGACATTCAATCCTTAGCAATGGGTTAGGGCCAGGCAGCCTACTGTATTGTCAGAGTTGCAGTAACTGACTGTAAAATAATGATCACTTTGAGATAAAGATCACCTCTTCTGACACAGATGAGTGTTTTGGGCTTAGGATTTACCTTAAAGTAATATTACAAATATGAGGCATTGTTTTTAGAATGAAAAATGTTGCTGTGATTTAGACATCATAATATCCAGGTATTAACAGCCAGGGAAGTTCTAGTTTCACAGTATTTGTAGTATTCATAATGTCAAGTACCAGGAATACCAAAAACTGCAAGACAGAGTTTCTAATTTGGGTCAACTAATTCTTATCACATAGCAGAGATATGGAAAATATTCCCCAGCAAGGTGCCACTGCACAATTTTACATCCTGGGGAGTTGTACTCAGTTCTACAGGATTCATATACAGGTAATTAACGAATCTTCTCTAACTAGCCAACCACAAGCCCATTACTAAGCTTGTGAGTCAATACTACTAATTCACAATGACATCAGCTGGTGGCTGGGGACTGTCCTCCACAGTGTGCCACTGTTTAACTCATGTTTATGACACTAATTACACTGGCACATGCTAAATAATTCAAGCCTCCTTGGACTCACACACAGGTATCAGTAAGGTTTATTCATGCCCATTAAGCACTGACCCACACTGGAAACTGTACACAGTGCGTGCTGTCCCAATTTTGAACATAGACAATGGCGATTCCTGATACAGCTGAGGCTGTCAGACACGTTGATTTTTCTGGACTTGCCTTTTTCCTGATGAGAAGTCTTTTCCAGGTGGAATCTGAAAGCTCTGCACTATAATTAGTGGTGCCCAAGCATGATCATGACTGAAGCACCCAGTACGCTATACGCATGACATATCTCCCCATCGCCATGCTGGTGGTCGGGATGCAGCAGACTTAGGGCAGATGTAAAGAGGGCAAAATAGATTTGCCATTTCCTGGATATGTTGGACATCCCAAACAGGTGCTGCACCAATGGCCTGTACATTTACAGTAAATCTGATGTACGCAAAAGCTGCAAACTCATTTGTGCATTTGTGAGTCACCTGGAGAGCACACACACAGAGGCTAGGAACTGCAATTACCTCTGCTAGGGTGACATAAAGCATAGGTCCAACAGTGAATGACTGAGAGACCAAAGGCCATTTCATTTTGTACATTTAAAGTTCTTGGTGCAGTGAGAGCTTGCTACGGCTTTGTTTTTAAAAAAAAATAAAAATCTGACAGTCTGGCAAGACTTGAGATAGAGATCTGGAAATTACTCTAAAAAAACCCTACATCAGTGAAGAAATACATTATTTCTTGAAGTTTTTCTCTCAGCTATACTGATTTGTGTCATCTATGTGTTCAGAACAAAGCAGAGATCCTCAGCTTTATGACAATTTTAGGTAAGTTTCAAAACCATCAAGACAGTAGAGAGGAAATAGCTGAAAACATATTAAAGAAATTTGCCTCAACCTTAAAATATGCAATAGATTAATTAAGACTAGGAAAACTAAATTTCATCCACCAGCCCACACATTCAAAATATATTACAGCAAGAACTCAGGCTCTCTGTTAATTTTTTGTCATAATAGAGTATTTGGTACCTGATCTTCCACTATTCCACGGCTCTACTCAGAAATTCAGTCTTTGCTGAAATTAAATCCCTTCTGAAATAAGATAAAATTTTATTCACATGTTCAGAACAACTAATCTTGCACAACTCTAAAAGCGGTGTTTTTAATCAGGAAAGAGGCAGTGAAAGAGTAGAATAAAACTGCCGAGACAGTTTTCACACAGCCTGTAAGACTTTTCAGATGAATCTCAAAATGGCAGTCACCGCAGTCTTCCCTGAAGCAGGGAGGAAAACAATGCCTTTTCGATGAAAGAACTACACACGCACATGACTAGATGCCATTCTCAGTCAAGCATTTCTCTTCCATTTCCCTTTCCTAATTTATGATTTTTTTCTTTAATTTCATGATGGACGATTTTAGGCTTGGGAGAGTTTATACTACAATGTTCTGGCCAGATGTGTGTATCAGAAGAGGAGATTGGCATGTGCTCTTCCTCATTTACACCTCTAGATTTACCATCTGCCACATGGTGTTGGGAGAGAGTCACTGGAATATTTGTGTTCTTCTAACATTGAGCAAGGAATTTGATTAGTAAAAGGAACATGGTATTAACTCCAAAACTACTGTTCTTTCTCCATTTCACTGCGGAGTTTTTGCATAAAATCCCTCTGTGCCTGGCTTCTCGTTGCAAGCCAAGATAAACAGTTTACAACACCATCGCAGCACCAAGTGCAACGTTACATTTACGTTGCCTTTAGGCTGACAAGAAGTGTGATCATTTTCTTTTTTTATTAATCGCATTACCTTCATCTGGCATTTGAAAGTTGTTTCTTCTAACTGAGTAATAGTTACTCAGTCAAAAGGTCCTTTCATTAATTCACTTAATATTTCCTCCCAGCATATTCTTAATACTTTTCTCCTTCAAATATTGCTTCATTTGTAATTTCATATCCAAACCCCCTGATCTAAACATAAAGCCCTAGGAGGCTTTATTATTATTGCTGTTATTCTTTTCTCTGTGTTTTTCCCTATCCTGTGCTTTTTCTGAATCTAGTAATTTGATCTAGCAAATCAAATCTAGATTGTAACAGACGTTTTAGAAGTCAGGCTACTGGAGATTTTAGCATAACATGGAATTTGCAGTATGGAGTTTCAGAACACCATTGTCATGGGGTTTTTTTGCCCTTTTAAGTATCTTTGAAGCACATTTGGGTATCCTATTAAGAGCTATTAAGAGGGGTTTATTTCCAGCTGTGTTGTTCTTTCAACTTTGACTTCAACTGCAGTGGGATCAAGTCTTAAAATCTGAATTTATTCTGAGAAATTAAAGATCAGAAATTAAGGGTTGTTATCTAAGACAATATCCTCAGATAATTTCATGCAGTAAACAACATACAGTGCTCCAATACTTACATTACGGAAGCATTCATCATGTGTATTGTTTCTGGACGTTGGAAATTAGTATCATTATTACTAGGCTGTTTTAGCTGTTTAACCATTTCTTCAGAATCATTACATGGTCTTTGCTAGGATTTACTGACGCAGTTTTAAATACAGTTCCAAAATCTACTTACTTTAGTCATCCATCAGAAATCTATCCAACATTTTTACACCATCAGACACACACACACACACACACAATTTTTAAAAAATCAATTTCTTTCTATGCATTTTGGAACTTCTATATCATTGTTATGTTAGAGTGAATGCAACCATATTTTTTATTATGACATAAAATTCCAAACATATTTCAGGATAATACAGGCATTGCCTTTCAGAGCAAGCCAGGCTGATTAAATATCTTCCTTTACTTGGGACATTTCCACACAGAAAATAGTTAACATATTGGAATCACCATTATCTCCAACATGCAGCAAATCCTAATTATCCTGGAAGATGAACAGCCCACAAGTTTTACTCTGAAGAGTTTAACAAGTGCTATTATTCTGTTTAGAATAGGCACAAGCCCAGCATCACGCACAGTACAAAACAAAGCCAGGCAATGACTGCTGCTCTCCCTGTTCCCAAATGAGCAACTCAGTCAGGGGTCTGTCCTCTCATACTCCAGATTCAAAACACAACTCTTTTGTTTTCCAGTAATATTTGGATAATTAGGATACCTTTCCTCCTCTCAGTTCACCTTGAACATTTTTTGAGGTTTAATTCCTTCTCTTCTTCCTCTCCTAAACTAAAAATACTATATCACCCTTACCGGTACTCTCTTTCCTTCTTCAGATGATAGAAAACATTGTCATTATTCTTAGCATCCTCCACTCCTCAGTCACCTTTCTTTTGTTTGGTTTGTTTGATACCTAGTTTGCTGAACTTGATTCTCCAAGACTATGTCAAATTTATATCAGATAGCATTCCCTCTGATTTTCTGCTTCCCAAAGGTGTGAAATTTAGATGTTAACTTGAATCAAAAAATATATATCCATCCGTAGAAAATGTCAAGGATGAATACAGTCCTGTTACAGGATCCAGGTAATACTGAATTATTTATAGAAAACATGCTAAATCTGAACACAAAATAATGCTTAAGTAACCTCTCCTGGGTATATCAGTAAAGATTTCCAGAAGCACCAGGGGAAAAAAAAAAAAAAAAAAAAAAGATTACATTTAGAAATTCAATAAGCGTAAAGTATTGCCATTTAAAAAGTTAGAATAAAATACCACATGATTTCATCAGTTTGCAGAGAAGAAAACAGAAACCTCCCTAGTTGTTCTACAAGATCAGATCAAGAGAGAATAAGCAAGCAGAACTTATATACACATTCACCTATTTCTTCAGTTGAGGATATATAAGCTTTAATTACTTGATCTAAAGATGTATAGCAAATGTCTGCAGACACCAAAAGATATTTAAAAATGTTAAGGTTGCAAAATCAAGTCTTGAAAAACTACAAAATTCTCGGCTTGCTCTTACAACGTCCTTGCTGCTGCACACAGTTGTGACAGCTCTGATGCGTTTCAGCTGTTGAGAATCCCCACAGTGCTTTGTTCTGCTTCATGCCAGAAAAAAAAAAAAGATTGAAATATTCCATTAAACAATTAATCCTTACTATTGAATGAAATTGCAGGACAGTCAGGGTGTTGGGACCCTCTGATTCTGCTTTATGGGCCACTTTTCATGCTCAGGCCATGCCACTGCATGCCCCTCTCTGTAGTTTTGGGGGTAACCAAGCAAATCCCCACGGCGAGTTATTATCCAGGGGCAATGCAACCTGCTGTGCTGAGCTTGCTGCCAGCATCTGCTCTATATCCGTGTATGTATCATAGGAGGGAAAAGACTCAGAAAGGTTTTACTAGAACCTTTACACTTCTGGTAGGAATGGACCTCTTTATCCCCAAGGCAAGAGCCACCCATCTACATTTTTACTGCATAATCCTGCAAGGCTTTTCCTTATGGCCAAAGCCTCGTTCAATATACCACTGAACACAGTGCCCTGAAGTAATCCATCTTCCTGAGATCCATACGGACCGAGATGGCGTCTCAAG
Source organism: Cariama cristata (assembly GCF_000690535.1). Lineage (NCBI taxonomy): Eukaryota > Metazoa > Chordata > Aves > Cariamiformes > Cariamidae > Cariama > Cariama cristata. The sequence continues at coordinate 133,219 of NW_009619090.1, read as the reverse complement.
TCCATTTGCATCAGATGTGTACAGTTTCTGCAGTTCAGTTACAACAGTTACAGGACTGTTCTTTTAACACTAGCATTATTTTCTATAGTACCATAATTATTTGCTAATTGCACACTTAAAAATTGGTGCTATCATTGTGAGGGAAGGAAGGGATGAGGCACACATATATAGGTGCCATACTTTTATTTGCTTTTAACTTGCCTGAACCTTTCTTGAAATTCTAAAAGAAATTCAACACTGTGTGGAAGGTTAAATGTTCAGGAGAATTTTACTGAACAGCAAATGATATCAAAAAACCTACCTAGAATAAATGTGTACAACTATCATATATTCACTATGCAGTCATTAAAGTATTTTAGGGTGATCACTTCAAATAATTTGGAATAAATGATTGCAATTTAACATCTCCATTAATAAATCATATATTAAAAAACTTGCTTGTTTTTCAGCCTAAGCTGAAAAACCTCTTATTTGCTCCTCTGTAGTTTAAATCAACAGATTTAAATTTTGAGAACCATCCATTCTCAGACAAAGTTTCACTAGACAGTATCTTCAGAGATTTCTTCTGATTGACAATTTAATTATGGTTCACCTTTGCCTTGTTTAATTGCATGATCATGCAAGGGAAGATGAAATTAACACCTTTCCTCCTCTAAAGAATGATTCAGTCCAGATTCCCTACATTATTTTCCACTAGGTAATCGGGCATTTGCAAAAGCTGAAGACTAAATAATTAATCAGTCAATGAGTTGAAAACATGAAAAACTAGTAAATCAGATTTTACTTAAGATTCACAACTCCTGTATGATGGAATACATGCGTGGCACCAATTTATATGTTTATTTAGACTTCACCTTTACAAGTACTCAAAATGAATGTCTATAGCCATTTAAAGGTCAACAGGATTGAGTATACTGAAGTCTTTATATACCAATCTGAATTATTTTTAAGGCTGCAGCTGGTATGAATGACTTTTGAATCATTCCTTGATCTTTACTGAAATAGATCAGTTAGCAAAAGAAATTGCATTTCTCAGAAAGTCCCAACTAATGCATGGAGATTTCCATCTCTCTTGGAAAGGTTACAAGATACCTGATCATGTTAATCCTTCTGTGTAATAACTTCTTTTTTTTAAAATTCAGAGAAAAACAGGCAATATTTTCCTACTAACTTTAAGTCAGCAGTGATTGCTGGTACTCTGTGTCTCTGGGGATTTAACCAACTTCTATTGCAAAACCAGATGTAACAAACTTATTTTATCCAAAAGTACTGCAAGGAAATCAAGATGAAAAGGACCATGTATCCAGCACAAGAAGAGAAGAAGGAAAACATGACATTGGAAGCTGAAAATGACAGTGAGGTCAGGCCACCTGCCCTGCACTTGCCAACATATAAACTGCTGTGCAGAAGGGTATTGTAATGTGTTGATACGATATGGAGATGTTGACTGTTCCACTTTGCTCTGTGCCATGTTTTTGTCTATTCTGACTGCTCAAAGCAGAATTGTTCTCAGGTGGAGATAGTCCACTCCTACAGTAAACATCACAGATTGAGCTGCAAAGGCTAAAGGCTTTTGGGGTGTCTTTCCTCTAATGCTCTGGTAAGAATGCTTTTGGATTGTTTCCAAGGATTGTCCACGGCCAAAAAAATGTGGACATCTAGAGAACTGATAATCACAGATACTGTGAAGACCACCTTTCTCTGAGGTGTGCTGCGGAGTTTTTTTTACTTCAAGATCCATAAGAAATTCTCTCTCACTGCTCTTTCCATGTTGCTGCACCACTTGGTCCACAGAAACAGAACTGTACAAATAAAAGCCAAAAGAGAAGGAGGGGAGCTTATTTTTAGTGGCATATGGGCTACCTCTATAGCAGCACAATAAACAGCATATGGGCTCCTGCCTGGGGATTGTCATGCTAACAATTAAACTGTTAGCAAGGTCCCTGGGTCAACTAGAAACCTCTCGAACAAAGCCTGGGCATGCATCAGGGTTTTCTATGGGCCAGGAATAATTTCCAACAGACTGTCTGAATAAGGCCATCCTCTTTAGATGGGTAAGAGAGTTAATGGTATGGACATAGGTTACATCATGCCAGCTGGCCGCAAAGAACTGTCCTGGTTTGGTTTTTTGGTGTTGTTTTTAAACATGATAAATGTAGCCGTTGGATTCAGCCAGCCCAATAGCTTGTCTGTGGCAATGACAAATAGAAAACGTTTAGGGAAAGCATTTAAAAAGCAGGAAAGGCACGGAGTGATATTTCCCTTGGTGTATCCTGCTGGCTTCCAACAATCAACAACCCAGGGATTTCATGAGTCACAGACTGCATCCAGATGCATTGATTTTAATAGCTTCATCCTCTTACTTCCAGCTGTTTTCGGCTTTGCATTTTCCATTCTCTTTAGGCTTATTTTTAGAGTGAGCTCTTGGGCCAAGAGGGGAGCACAACTTCCCTCTCTTCCAGTTTCTGAGACCAGCTATGCACAAGCTGCATTGGGTCACACCAGCTCCAGGAGGTGCAATGGGCTAGATCCAGTAAATTAGGAATTCAGTTCTGGAAAGATCCAAATACCTGCCTGATTTGTTAGACTTCTTTTTTAGGAAGTTCGTGGCCTGCCTCAGGGTCCCATGCTGAAGAGAAATGTTCTCTCTCTATGACAAGGTGACAGAAGTTCCATCACACAGTGGGGTATTTTGGATACTTGAAGTTCAGGTGAGAAATGTTTGATTTAATTTAAAAATGTGATCTTTTATTTCAAAATTTAATCAGCACTGTTACTTCATATGTTTTCTGGTTTTTGTGGATTTTTCATGAGCTCTTCCAAAGCTTCCTCTGCTGATAAACTTACATGGATAATTAAAAACTTTCATATAAATAATTTATTTTGAACTTACTTGTTCTCCGGTTTAATTAAAATCTCGGTATGGAGATGAAAGTGTGGCATCTGCCTGTACAAGAAACTTTTTTTTCCAAGTTCAAGAGCCAGTTGGCCTTGCACAGAGAGGGGGCAGGGACCTTTTCAAATGCACAGAGGTTAGAAGAGGAAAGCAGACAAGAGACCTTTTGAATTTCTAAGTGGAGAAAGGAGTTTAGGAGAAGATTGCAGGCTGATGGTCTGAAAGGAGAAGTAAGGTCACACTCTCTTTCATCAATTACTCCTTGGAGAAGATAAACCCAATAAGAAAAACACACTTGACTATAGTTCAATTACATTTTAAATTACGGCAGTTTCTAATACTCTTTAAAACCAAGACTGGACTCTTTACCGTCTGACACAGGAATCCATGACAAAAAAGGATCTAGCAGAGGTAAAGCCCTGCAGGTCCTTGAACATCACACTCTCTTTCATCAATTACTCCTTGGAGAAGATAAACCCAATAAGAAAAACACACTTGACTATAGTTCAATTACATTTTAAATTACGGCAGTTTCTAATACTCTTTAAAACCAAGACTGGACTCTTTACCGTCTGACACAGGAATCCATGACAAAAAAGGATCTAGCAGAGGTAAAGCCCTGCAGGTCCTTGAACATGAGCAGTGGCAGCAGCAGGTAACACCGCTGGTGGAGCCAGCTCCCATCTGTGTGTCTGATCATCTGCAGGGGGCTTACAAGCCATCTGTGGCAAATATGCTACTGTTTAGAAACCTATGATCCAGGCCAAAATACATTTTTTAAAACAAGAAGACAAAAAAAAATGCCTTAGCAGAATCTTAGGCTGTGCATACTCATTCTGTTACTTGTATTAAAACTCAGTTTTGTCCATAAATTTTTAAATCATTTTCCAAACATAGTGTCCCTGCTCATCTAGCTGTATGACTTCGCGTCATATTTTCTAGTACAAAAGAAATCAAATTATAAGTAAATCACCTAGAGCAATTATATTACTTAGAGACTTTTTCGTCATGACAGATAAGAAACAGACCTGTTACTAGCCATATTCTAATTATAGTCTTAAGAGGATTTAGCAATATAGTCTAAGATGAATATTAAATTATCTTTGCCTTGTCTTCTGCTACCTGGGTCAGGAAGGTTGATTGAGGTTACAGCCTAGTCTGTGAAACCTTTATTTTACTGGCAATGTTATTACTTTTTTTTTACTTTTTTTTTAATGCAGAAAAAATAATTCTATATTTTTATTTGATTTTTTTCTAAATTAATTTTCCATCTCATCTGCTAAGGAAATGAGATGTGAAAACAGTTCCGTACTGTCTATGAGCACATTAGTTGAGGAAAATACTTTCAGACTTAGTCTAGCTAACAGTGTAGCAAGGCTACATTTATCTATTTTTCCTACCAGATGAATAAAAAAAAACCTGTGCAAAAATTATGTTACTTTTTTCCGTTAATAAAAAAGCTTTAAATACATAAAAAAGATAAATTTCAGTGTGGCATGTCAACAGTGAGTGCTCAGGAAGTCTTAAACTGTCAGTGACCCAGGAGGCTAAGGAGTACATCACTGAAATTTGGAAATGTCTCTTAGAATTTGCAAAATCCTCTGTCACATTACAAATGCGTGCCCTCTGCACAGTTAAGAAGACTGGCTTACTGATCTATGCATCACACCTGAAACAATAGGATTCTGATTTTGACCTCACATCAGTTTAATTACTTTAATTGCAAAGACTCCAGCAGAGTTGTTTCAGAAATACATATGTGCAGGTGAAACCAACAGAGAGCCACAGCTCTCTAATATCACTGCATGAGCTCATCTTCATTATCTCCCACATTTCTTCTCTACTCTCTCATCAGACTCAACAGTTGCCTCTATTTCCTTTTGTATTGCAAGCTCTCTGGGCCAAAGACTACCTATTTATGACTTTCCAGCCAGGGTTTCTGGACATTTCTATAAAGCTAATGTGAAATAATAATAGTATTCAGAGAGTGTCCAGACAAGACAGAAGCAATTACTGAGCCAAGGCCCTTCCATGATCATGCATTGCCTACAAATTGCATAATAATAATCTGACTTCTCACTGGAATCTATTCTTGCTGGTTTTCAGTCGTGTGAGTGGCTTGTGGTCAGTCAAAAGTTGACAGCAATCTAATCCATAGGACCATTTTGCAATTTCTTCTCGTGCCCATAACATATCCAGGCAGTCCGTCTCAATCAGAGCATAGCAAGTTGCAGTATCCTTTCAGTGTCCTCGAGCTTTATGCAGCTTGCTTTGGCTGACCATCAATCCACGCTTACTGCTCTTTGCACTTCCATCTGAGTATACCTGCTGGCAGCAGAGAAGGAAACACTGGCATGCCTTCCAGGTCATCTAAGTTGATGGATGCTTACTTTCTATATTTTACTGCAATATCAAGTGCTTTCATTTTTCAGGATTTGTTCCAGAAAAGCATGTCATCTTTCAGAGATCTCTGCATAGACTAAAGGAAAAAAAAATCAAAACTCTATTTTGTAGTGAGATTCAAGGTTTTGTGCATTTGTTCTCATTTTGTTTCCAACAAGCCTGAGGTGCTCAACAATGTTGTCAGCTTTCCCATCACCCAGGTAGAGCCCACTGACTAGAGCCCCCACCAGGGACAGGGAATAGCCATGTTCAAGGTGTTTATAGGCAGGACTAGGAAATAGACTTTCCAAATATTCACTTGTAGGTGGAAAACCAGCTTGAATATTGAATGCTAACAGGCAGCAGATACTTGGGTGTATGTTTGCTGGGGTGAGTGTCTGAAACTGAACTTTTGAACTATGCAACTCTCAAGTAGAAGGCTGGTACTTGGTAGCTGCAGCTGGTGTGGGCTGCTTGTAAATTTTGATGATCCTCAGAATGAACAAAGTGACACATCCTCCAGCTAATAAGAAAACATGAAGCAGAACCACCAATTAGGAGGCTAATCATGCATTGTACTTCTGCACATAAGATATTTAGACTGGGAAAATGGGAGACTTGGGGGCCAAGAAAGAAAAGCTGATGCCAAAAAGAAGTGGTCTTGGAAAAGAGTAGGGGGCCTGGAAAGCAGAAGGTGAAGATTCTGGCCGCAGGGAAGATCCTGGGAGTGGGGAAAGATCCTGGAGATCAAAGAGTTGTGTGGAGATGAATGCCAGGGATGCCCAGTGACCTTGGCCAGTGAAGCCAAAGGCTGGTACCCAACAGCAGCAGATCAGTGTGAACTGACCCATCTTTCCAAATGACTGTCCCTGAGCACCAATGACCTCCCTGCGGGGAAGGGAAGGTAGGACCCAGGGAACAGAGTGCTGTGGGGAGAGTGCATGAAAAAATCAGGTAGGGTAAAAGCTCTTATCTTGTTGTTCCTGAAAAAAAACCAGCATCCAGATCTGCCATGGATTGTGGTTTGCCCTGTCTCACCTGTAACAACTCTCTACTGGGCTGTCCTTGCTTGCTTTCTTCTATTCTGTCTTTCCTCCTACCCCTCAGCTATATTCTGTATGAAAAGTCACGATTTCAAGAGTCTCCATCTCCTCCAAAGAGTTTCTCAAAAAAATCCTAACTATTCTTATGAGTGAATCATTGTAAGAATTCTTTCATTTCCAAAACGAATTCAGAAACTTGCGCTGCCTTACTGGCTGATACCTTCTCTCTCTCTGGATCTATTACTTGCTCGCTAATTGTTTCCAAGGAGCCCTAGATGACTGTGAGAAAAGCAGCACTTATTTCTCTTGAGCTTTAGGCCCACACACTTCATTGTTTCAATATAATAGACTTATTACGTTCTTCTTCAGAAAGGTCGTACAACGCTGCCTGTAAGCGATCACCTTTCAGGTGCTGCAGTTGCTATTATTTTCCTCTTTATGAGATGAAGTGTGTGAATAATGTCAAGGGGAAATAGCCTATTCAAATTGTTAAATAAAATTAGCTAACTTGACACTTCATGAATGTAGAGAAATCTGGAGGGAAACGAAAGACCACAAGGAAGCAAAACTGCAGCTTGTTAATATGGAAAAAATCTTGCCCAGTAGAGGCAAGACCTGTCAGGAGTTATAAAAATTTCTGTGAAAAAAATCAAAATTAATCCAAATAACATAAACCTGATTTAACTTTCCAAGTGAACATTTTTTTTGAGTTACCCAGCTGTCTGTCAACCCTAGCCTTGCAAAATTTTGATTGGCAAAGTACCTATCATATCTTGAAACATGGCAAAATTCTCAAAACCATGTTTACTGAAATTGCAGAAAAAAACTTTTCCATAATTTGAAATATTGTGTATCCTGATTTGTAACAATATGCAATGTTGTGAGATTTAATATTTTTGTGAAGTGCAAATATGGCGTTTCTGCCAGCTGTTACTGAATTAACCCTCTACAGGCTTTTCTTAAAGCTGGACAAAGAATATTCAAGAATGGAAAATTGAGAAAAAAAATGTGGTTTCTGTTATCTCAAACTATTTACAAATTTGGCTTCAGTTTCACCAAGTCCTTTCAAATGAGAGAAAAGTGTTCGGGGTTGGTTTGGTGAAAGTGTCAGAGGAGCAATTGCTGATATTCCTCCCTCTTCTTCAACAGTTTAGTAGTTCAAACACTCTCAGAGGAAGCAGGACACTCCTGGTTTGTATCCAGGGTCTGTACAGCCCTGGGGAGGGCTTCAGCAAAACTTTTGCTTCTCCTTCCTCTCACTCAAATTCATGGCCTGGTCAGAGGCTTCAGAAACAGTTCTGTGCTCAGTCCCCCATGTTGAAATTATACCATTTTTCATATTGAAAATGTAAATAGTCAGAAGTTGACAATACCAGTGGCTGGACTGGTCACCGTGTCCCACCACCCATGCAGAGCAGGACTAGCTGCTAAGGACTAACTGCTAAGGAGTCCTAAGGAGTTCAAGAAGGATGGACATTCTTCGAGAAGGAAATCTTAAAGGCACAGGAGCAGGCCATCCCCTTGTGCTGAAAGACGAGCCGGCAGGGAAGAAGACTGGCCTGGTTGAACAGAGAGGTTTGGCTGGAACTCAGGGGGAAAAAAGGAGAGTTTGTGACCTTTGGAAGAAGGGACAGGCAACTCAGGAGGACTACAAGGGTGTTGTGAGGTTATACAGGAAGAAAATTAGAAGGGCCAAAGTCCTAGTAGAACTTAATCTGGCTACTGCCATAAAAGATAATTAAAAAATGTTTCTGTAAATACATCAGCAACAAAAAGAGGGCTAAGGACAATCTCCATCCTTTATTGGATGTGAGGAAAACATAGTGACAAAGGATGAGGAAAAGACTGAGTTACTTAATACCATCTTTGCCTCAGTCTTTAACACTAAGACCAGTTGTTCTTCAGGTACACAGTCCCCTGAGCTGGAAGACAGGAATGGGCAGCAGAATGAAGCCCACATAATCCAAGGGGAAATGGTGAGCGACCTTCTACCTCTACCTGAAAGGAAGTTTAGCTGGGTAGGGGTTGGTGTCCTCCCAAGTAACAAATGATAAGACAAGAGGAAACGGCCTCCAGTTGCACCAGGGGAGGTTTAGATTGGATAGTAGGAAAAATTTCTTCCCCGACAGTGTTGTCAAGAATTGGAACAGGCTGCCCAGGGAAGTGATTGAGTCACCATCCCTGGAGGTGTTTAAAAGACATGTAGACACGGTATTTAGAGACATGGTTTAGTGGTGGACTTGGCAGTGATAGGTTAATGGTTAGACTCGATGATCTTAAAGGTCTTTTCCAAGCTAAACGATTCTATGATTTTATGATAATGCCTGCTGGGTCTTCACCTAGCTGAACCTTAAAAACCTCCAAGCACAGAAATTTCCTGAATGCTCCAGGTACTCTGTTGCAGCGTCTCAGTCTTCCCCAGGCTTATGACTGTTGCCCCTTGTTATGTCACTTGCCTTTATGGAGGAGAATTTGGCTCTGCAGTCTTTGTAACTCCCCACATTTGGTCAATTCTGGCCTGCGTTTCACCAAACTAAACAAACTCAGCTGCTTTAACCTCTCCTGCCAGCTTGTGTGACCTCTAGACCCTTGGTGACCTGAGCAACCCTTCATTGCACTTCAGCTTCTCAATCTCCTTCTTAAATGGGGTGGTCCAATATTAGACAGTATTCCAGGTGCAGTCTCTCTAGTGCCAAGCAGAATTGGTCATACCACAGCCCGGTACGCAGTTTGTCTTACTTGCAATGAGAGTGTGCTGCACTGTTGGGCTCGTATTCAGCCTGGCATGCACCGTAATTGCCACTTCTTTTTCCAGCAATGCTTGTCCTCAGCCAGCCGGTCCCCAGCCAGTACTGATGCATGGGAGTTATTCCTCTGAGGTGTGGGACTTTGAACTTCTCACTTAACTTCATGAGGTTTCTGTTGGCCTCATCTTCAAGTTTGTGAAGGTCCCTGTGGATTGAAGTGCTGCTTGTTTTGATGTGCTTGCGTGTCAGGCACCTCCACCCATACACAGAGTGCTGTATCATGGATTGAAGTGCTGCTTGTTTTGATGTGCTGTGCGTGTCAGGCACCTCCACCCGTACACAGAGTGCTGTATCAC